>NC_056745.1:630718374-630775874 GCF_019279795.1 Protopterus annectens | reverse complement strand
AAAGAGTTCATTTTCCTTCACATAGTCGCATTTATATCATTTCTATTTCCTGGTAGAGTGTCATTCCTGAATCTGTGATGCGTCAGTGTGATATCTAGGTCAAAGGTGAGACTAGCTGCTTTCAGCTTCTCTGTGAGAATTCTGAGAGTTGAAGCTTTTGAAGTAGCTCATGGACACTGTGCATGAGACAGCCCACATCCCAGATTGTCTCTCTTAACATTTTGGCGGGAAACTTATTAAGAACTAGTGACAAACATTCATTTAGCAGTGTAAATGCATCTAAACATGACAAAACCTTCACAATGTATTTTACAGGTTATTACAGCTTCTATGTAAGTGAAAGTAAGCCCAAAATTATTAATAAGTAATAAAACTCAATATTTTTGTCCCAACTCAATTTTTATGCAAATCTTATTATTTACTGTGTCTATATGATCAAAAGCATTTCTATATATTAATAAAGAAAAGAAAAAGGGAGTAGAAAGTAAAAGGGTGTAAGGCAGAAATAAAAAAATGTAAGAGAAATCTATAAGAAGTATATACAATTGAATATTACTTACTGTTTATATTAATAGAGTTAAAAATAAAACATATTATTTACTATTATTTAGTTCTAATTATTATTAGTTAAAGCATGACAGATTATTTACAAACAAGCATAAGCAGTGTAATCAAGAAAGTATAATTAGGAATAGCATTTGAAGAACATATAAACTTTTTACGAGGAATAAATATGTTATTATTCTATTAATCATATTTTCATTACTCTTCTCCCTGCCCTCCCCCACCCTTTACCCACTACATAATCTAATTAGAATGTCATTGTTTAAACAAAGAAAAGAAGAAAAGAAGAAGAAAAAAAAAAGATAAAGAAAAAAAATGTATCAAATTACTGACCTTACTTCTCCTTTTCAGAAAGAGAAACCAGTTGAATCACAACTTGCCATTAAATCTCCAGGTATTTTGACTAGTTATGAAACAAAACATTTCTTTGCACACAGAGAATAACTTTGACTAAATCTTTTTCAAAATATTTGTTGCCTCTTGGAAATGCAGGAACTATATTCAAAAAGACCAACAATGAAATAAAATGATGAGAGAAAAAAAAAAACATAGAACAAATCATTTGTTTTTTAGTCTCTTCTTCTTCTCTGAAGTCTTCCACGAAGTTTCAGTTGCCAGTCTCTTTAATGAAGGACTAGCCCATTCCATTTCTTCTATTTTATCCAAAATCTTATTTTTTTGATAAACAGTAAAGCAGAGTCTAAGTCATCGAAAATTTTAGGACCATCAGGAAGGAAGATTTTAAGCTTGGCAGGAAACAGAAGGTATGTTTTAAACTGTGCTTTTTTAAGCTCCCTTATTAGTGGCAGAAAAACTTTTCTTTTAGCTATTACCATGGAAGAATAGTCATTGTCAAAATGCACAGTTGTCTCATTAATCTTAACAGGAGCTTTAGCCCAAGCAGATTTAAGAACCATCTCTTTATCAAAAGATGATAGAAATCTAACTATAACTGATCTAGGATAGTTTTTGTTAGAGATAGTATTAGCTATAGATCTATGTGCTCTTTCGATACCAAAAGAGAATGCTTCTGGTAAGTCTAAAGTTTTAGGGAGCCATGTTGTTAAAAAGAAGTAATATTGTTACCTTCAATATTTTCTGGCAGTCCAAAAATCCTAATGTTATTGCGCCTAGATCTATTTTCCAGGTCATCCAGCTTTGTTTGTAAATGTGTATTTTGTTTCAGCAGAAACTCAATGTTGATTTCCTCTTCTTGCATTCTATTTTCCATGTCATTCACAGCTTCTTCTATGCCTGTCATCTGGATCTTCTGTTGTTGCAGGTCTATATGTAACAAGTCTATTTGTTTTGTAGTTTTTTCTATGAAGGTGTCTATTTTAGTATCCATTTTATCCATCTTAGCAGTAAGTTGCTGGATTATAATTATCAGAGACTGAAGTTCTTTCTTGATGCTGGAGTCTTGAGAATTTGTCTTACTGGAACTCATTTCAGACTGATAAACTGACAGGAAAATTTCCAAAGTGATTTCTGACAGGAATATTGTTAAGATTTCCTTTCTTTTTTAGCTATAGTTCAAGAACTATATAAAACAAACATATTTAGAAAGAAAATTACTTCAAAAATTTATTTTTTAAGTAATTAATTCCTGTCAGTGTAATGAAATTGGTGGAGCTGAAGAAATCTGCTGCTATCCTGTGTTCATCCTTGGCCACGCCCCCGTATATATACATTTCTGACTTCATCACATCCATTCAGGATCAATAGGAAATTTTCACTGAAGTTCCACCATCTCTGTTCAGATGTTTGTCATTCATAAATTATACTGTCCAGACTTGTTTAGATGAAACCAGAGCAGGAAAGATATGGGCATGTTAAACCACAAATAGTATATGTCAACAGCATCAAATCTTCTAGTCTTGACACTAACACAATCACGATTAATCAACTTCCTTTAGGACATAGGTGCTCTTATGAAGCAAAATGATAAGTATGTTATTTTATTATAGCAATGTATGCAAGTTTCAGACTTCATTCCATCCTTCCAATATTAATATATACATTTCTAACTTCTTCCCATTTTTAGACTTTTATTTTATTTCAATTTTTCATTAAATTATGCATTTCAACAGAAGTTTTATCACGGGATTGTACAGACAGTTTATTTGCTTTTCAGCACAGTGTTAGCCTGGGTGAATCAGCTGTTTGTGCCATTCATATTTTTGGTCCCTATCTAGCATCCATTGCGAGACACAATGGTAACACCATTATATGTGGTCTGCTATCTGACTGCATGGTAACTAAATACACTGGGATGTGTGTCTGCCTACATGTGCACCTGCTAAGTAGAGGATCCTGCACAAAGTCACCCTGTATGAAATGTTGGTACAGGTCAGACATATGCCAGATATGGGTGGCTCATAGAAATATCATCCTCTTGATTCCATGTGTGAGCAATGCAGTTTGACAATATCCACAATCTGCTGGCCACTAAACTGATGGTAAGTGAGACACTGATGGTAGCATTTGCATTTGTGTGGAAGGTTGTGAGAAGCCACATCTTGGGCACCAGCTCTGACAGTAGCCACTAACTTATGCCAAACAGCTATAGCTGCTGTTATCACATGTTTCTTAACTGTTACACCATGATTGGTGGTTTCATTGACATATTTACTGATTTCAATTGCGTTTGGAACCCCATTTCCATATCATCTGGAGCATTTATCCCTGGGCCTCTGCTGAAAATGGGTTCTGTTCCAGTTGGACTTTCCTGGTAAATAAATGTTACATCAACAAATAAATAAATAAAAATGATGTGGTCATTTGCGTATTCTGCAAAATACACTAGTTTTACCCTAAGGCAGCTGTGTTGCTTGCATCTCTGAATTGCTTTTTTAGTTATACTACACAGGATTTATTGACTGAAGCTTTACTGGAATGTTTGGCAAAATTAACTTACTGATAAAGATAGTTTTTGAAGTCAAAGAAACCATTTTGATAATTTACACTTTGTGCAAGACATCTATCTTGGAGTTGAAATTATTTAGTATGAAGTATATGTGGTGCCAAGGAGGTAAAAATACTCCATGAAAAACATTTTTTTACTTATGTACTGATTACTATGAGAATACTTAGAAAACATACCTAAAATAACTGTTTTTCTTAGATTTGTTTACAATGGAGTGTTTTACATAACAGTGATACTTCCAAATGTCATGTAGATATGACAAATGGCATACACAATTTAATTTTCTTACATATAGATTGTTTTCTTTCTACTTGTTGGAGCTTGATTTTTAAAAAATTAACCAAGTTCCAGTCTGTAGTTAAGGAAGAGCATGACTGCAATGTAATTCAAACAGTTCTTTCAAAAAACAGAAAGGAAACAAGCAATCTGAAATGAGAATAATCAGACGAAGATATGCAAAAAAACTGTTCAGTTGTTAAAAAGTGTAACTCAATGTATATAATAAGCTTAGGCTTGTAATAAACTATGCAGCAATATCTTGGAACATTCTTTGACTTGCACATTATAAATGGCAGCAATAGTCTCATTAGATCCTTGCTGACAATGACAGATATAATTTCTTACATACCTCAGTTTGCTGGAAGCATTAATCAATACCTTACGTCTGTCACTATTTCTCAAAAGAGTGAGCATACTCACTAAAACAGCAATGATATTCAATGCTAGCAGTAATAAGCAGTTGTAATAAAAAAGCTAATCTATGTTGAGGTACATAATATATTAATTCAGTCTTAATCTGTACCAGCTATGCACATTCTTTGAATGCAGTTAATTTACCATATAATAAATCATCATGCTTACCATGCTGCTGCACTTTGAAAGGATATCAAAGCTGGGCTTTGAACATCTTTTTCACTAACTGTTATTCCTTCTAGTTGAGGCTGAGCTTCTGAATGATTATGACTCTGAACAGGACTATTTGAGTCACTTTGGCCATGCTTCAGCCATTTGCTTCGAATTCCCCACTTTGCCAGATAAAACTTACAGATCTCATAATTCATTGCTGAGTAATAAAGAAAGTCTAGCATCAATAGAATTGTAACAAAAAATCCATAGATCCATACTCCAACCAATGCATTGTAGTTACTGGAAAAGAAGAACACAAAAATTATGACTGAGCTGAAAGCACTGTATATTATTAAGAAAGCAATAGATGCCTGCTATTATTAAAAACAGCTAAAGTGTAAAATCATAAAACAGATAAACTTTAACTGTACCATAAGGTATGACATGCTACAGGTCACAGGGAATTTTCCCATGTCTTGTATGATCTCAGATGATAATGCATAAATCAAATGCAAAAAAGCAAGTAAAACTACTGCATACCATATTTGCTGCAATAATCATCCTCATCATCATCAATATAGGGATTCTCTTAAGCTCTATTTGCTTATTTTCTGATGCACAAGCATGGCTGCTTGATGCATCATTAGTTTTCATTTGCCCATCATCTGTTTTAAAAATGTGTGAGTTGGAACTGTACTCTTTTGTTACATTTCAAGGCTTTAGTGACTCAGAGAAATGGGAACTCAGTTTTTATGTTTTTTTATGATCTAGCATTCTCCATATGAGACTTACATTGTAATTAGAATATAACATTTAGTTATACAGTGACACCCTCCACATACGGGTTGCAAGGGGCAGTTCTGCAAAAATATTTGTTTCATTGTAATATCAATGTAACAAAAATCAGTGCTAATTACACACAACTTGAGAAAGTATGCATTTCGATGAGTTGTATACTCAAGCTAGTCAGTCTCATGTAACTGCAACTCCAACTAATTGAGGGTTAATTTAAATTTATAGTATGCTTAATAGAGAGTGCAGAGTGGATGTTATGAATAACCTCACTGTTGCAAGTACAGAAGGATTAATCAGAAGTCCTTATTTTACATGCCTTTCTGCTAACTGATTCTGGACATATATGATGAAATTAAAAGAATTTAATTTATTCTTGTAAGAGAATGAGGCTGTGGTTAACTTATAATTCCTATAAAAGCATAAACAGATGTACTAACACATGTTTTCTTTTTATAAAATATTTATTTTTAGTTTTCTGCCTTATCTCTTACCAATCAAAATGAACCAAATGTCTTAAAATCCAACCCTCTATTAGCTTACTTAATTATACAGGGCAGGTCTCCATCTACACTACATAGACTAAAGCACACAGGGAAAACAAAAGTTACTCTAATGTCCAGCCATAATTAAAATTCATCAGTACTGTTCCATATGCTTGTCTAAGCATAAAACTTTCTATAGTCTCTGATATTTCTATCCCTTCTACCAGGGCTTACAGTCTACAATAATTATCTTAGAGAACATCATTTTCTTTGTGATCCTTCACCTACATGTAATCCAATATCATATTTCTACCTCACACTTGTTTGCATGACCTACTTAAACCCAAACATCACATAGAAAGGGATTTCTAAAGGCCCTATGTGCTACTATAAAGTTCCCTATTTATGTCCTGTATGCCATGGAAGACTGTGTAACCTCATACTTTCCAACATATTAACCTATCCATCTCGTGGAAATGTTCCATCCAGGTAGACTACTTTACCTCAAAGAATAAACATAATTCTAGCAAGAACTCATAACACCTACTGAGACTCTGTATTTAAAAACTACTTAGGTAATCAATGGAACAAACTCCTAAGTAAAATCACAAACCTCTGCAGCTTGTCTTCATTCAAAAAACAAATAAACTCCTACTTTTTAAACAACCAGATGTAAATGCCAAAACCCTCTTCCCATTGCAGTAACTTACTTTAATGTTCTCCTAAATTATTTTGCTTTCTTCTACACGTTACTGAAAAAAGACACACCTTCTATACATCACAACTTGGGTATTTATGTATATTCATATATGCATACGTTTATGCGTTTTTCAATACATCATTACATAGGGTCTACTCAAGGTATATGTTATATGCCTCTATTAAGCCTCAAAGCCAAGTAGTTCTGTGTTGGGCTTGGATACACTCCAATCAATCACAGATGTATTTTTCAAACTACAACAAGGTGCAGAGTGGCATCCTGACAACATATCAGTGTTAGCCTGGTTCCAAAATGTTATATGTAATCACTACAGTTCATTGTGTACATACTCTGCTACTGCATTGTATGTCAGTTATATTGGATTTATATTCTATGTTATTTCTTAAGTAAGTACACAGATTGGCTTTCTTTATTTCTTTCATTGACTGCATTTATTAAAAAACACAAAAAAAAACTTGAGCAAAGCTAGACTTTCCACTGTGTGATACCTTACACCTGTTGTAATAATTTATAGGAATTCACCTTATTAAAGGCTCTAGACATGGTAATAAAAATAAATAAACCTGAGAACCAGGGTCAAGTACAAAAGATGTATTATCCATAACATTAGTCAAATGCTTCATACTTGAAATGACTTATCTAAATTCATGTTGCTAAATGTTACTTATTTCAAATCATATAAATCTCCTGGGGATTCATTAACAAGTGCATACATTTCACACCAAAGCATACATTATAGGCCATATGTATGTGATGAGCAGCATTGCTCATTGAACATGCAACACACTAAGCAACCCTGCACATTGAGCAGCACCTCCTTGTGGCCAGACCACAGGCTAGTGGCCATATTGAGGGGAAGCAGTGCTTGTGTACACAATAGAAACACAAAATAGTAAACATGTTTAAGCTCAGTAAGTGACTACATGCAAATGGGACAATAACAGATAGGGCAACTTGGAATTCATAAATAAAAGGCAAGGAGAGAACTACAGAAATAATCAGGTCCAATCAGGGATGCTTTCATATTCCTTTAAAACTGAAAAATTGACACAAGATGAGTATAAATTTATTACACATTTTTCAACATGAAAAGAAGACTACACTTGTAATTATTGTCATTAACCACTATGAAGTATAATTCACCATTTTTCCACAAAGTCACAGGGACAAAACTAAAATGTAACAAAATTAGGGAAGTTCATGAATGAAGAGGGACAGTTGAGAAGTATAACAGTTTACAAGGAAAGTTGATACAGTTAGGAGACACTGCATATATTGCAGGTAGACTATAGTCGGAGAACTTCACTGACATTGTCTTGTATATTGGGAAAGTAAGCAAAGGCCATATTTTATATAGAAATTAATTGATATTTGAACAGACAGACATATAGGTTAAATAGATTTAGCATTTTCCTTGTCTTACATGTATTAAAAAACAATGAAAGTGTAATGGAAAATTACCCATAACTAAAAATGGGGACACATTGAGAAGATTAATGAACACCTACTCATACAAGTAGTAATAGTGGAAATAATCAGTTTGTGGCAGCAACATACATGTTAGGAATGATAGGATTTGAGACTGTTAACACATCCCTAATAGCTATGTAGTGCAATCCAGAAGGACCTGCCAGAGAAACAGAGTTATCACTTAGACCAGCATTTTAATAGAAGAGTTTGCCTCAATGCATTGTTAAGATGTCTAACCATAACAAATGAGATGGACAAAGTCAGGAGATGCAGGACATGGACATGTGACATATATTAAAACCCGAGTTCTTCAAGGCATGAGGAAGCTGTTCATTTACATCTGGGCTGTGTGTACAGGAAAGTACAGTTTTGTACCTACCATAAATGTAGATGTTCAAGTGCGCATACAGCTGCAGTCATCACACTTGGGTTATCCTGCCGTCAGGCGGGTCCTCGATCGGCCGAATTCCAATGTCTAGGTCCGGTGTCAGTTGTCGTCGCTTCTTCTCTGACGTCAGTGTGGCAGGGGTATAAAAGAGGCAGCCGACGCCATTTTCTTCAGTTTTTCATGCCCCAGATGTCAGGAGCCCCCAGAAAGGAAGGCAAAACATGATGTTATGCAAACATACATAAGTAGATAAATCAAAACAATAGTTGCAAGCAAATACACCATAAAGGAATACCCCAAATAGGTTGTATGGTAAAGGTGTTTGTCATAAGCTCTGTCCTAAGTGGGGATAGAAGGAGGGTAATCTGGACCGCAGCTGTATGCGCACTTGAACATCCACATTTATGGTAGGTACAAAACTGTACTATGTTCATCGTGCATACAGCTGCAGTCATCACACTTGGGTAGAATCCCAAAGCTAGGTAAGGGTGGCTGGTACTAAGCAGAATTTGGAGGAGCTAGAATGCCCTGCAGGACTGCTGTGGCAAAGCCCGCTCTAGATTTTGAGTATAGTGGAAGGTGGTAGTGCTTGGTAAAAGTGTGCACTGAACTCCAAGTAGCTGCTTCCAAAATGTCCTTGGTAGGGACCCCCCTGAGGAAAGCTGCTGAGGTAGCTGTAGCCCTGGTGGAGTGGGATCTGATGTATACAGGCACTGATTTTCCATGAAATGAATAACAAAAGCGTATGCAGTGGGCTATCCATTTTGAAATAGTCTGTTTGGAAATAGCCTTTCCTTGAGCACCTGTAGCATAGGACACAAAGAGCTGCTCAGATTTCCTGAATGACTTTGTTCTGTCCAAGTAATAACGAAGTTGCCTGTGAATGTCCAAGGAGTGTAGTAGCCTCTTTCCTTTGTTCTGTGGATTTGGATAAAAGGTAGGTAAATGAATAGTCTGATTCAAAGCCACACTGGATACTACCTTTGGCATGAAGGTAGGGTTGGTTCGTAAGGAAACCCTGTCCTGATGGAAAATGAGGAAGGGTTGCACAGCCATGAGGGCCTGTAGCTCCAAAACTCTGCATGCTGAGGTAATAGCCAGAAGGAAGGCTGTTTTCCGCAACAAGTATTGTAGCTCTGCTGAAGAAGCCGGCTCAAAAGGAGGCAGTGTCAGCTTCTCCAATACGAAGTTGAGGTCCCAAGCTGGAGCTGGTGGTCTCCGGGGGGGTTTTATATTTTTTGCCCCTCTGAGGAACTGCCTTAATAGAGGATGTGAGAATAAAGGAGGATCCATGTTGTATTGTGCTGAAATGGCTGAAGCGTGGATCTTGATGGAAGAGAAGGAAAGGCCACTGTTTAACATCTCTGCTAGGTATTGTAAAATCTGAGGTATATTTATTACCTAAGGATTCTGGCCCTTTGCTTGATTGCAGGAACCAAATCGTTTCCATTTGGCGGAGTAGGTTTTTCTAGTAGAGGGTCTCCTGGCCTCCAAGATGACATCCTGTACCTCCTTGGAGAGGAGAGTCTGTTGGCAAATTAAGGTATTCTCCATGCATCTAGATTTAGAGTTCTGAGCTGGCTGTGAAGGGTCTTGTAGTTGTGCTGGGACAACAGAAGAGGAACTTGAGGTAGGATCCATGGTGGTGAGTGTGACAGGCTCTTTAGGAGAGGATACCAGTGCTGTTGTGGCCAGTCTGGAGCAATGAGAATCATTTGTGGCCTCTCTGCTCTGGTTTTTAATAGGACTTTGGTCAGTAGAGGTAGAGGCGGGAAGGCATAGACTGTCAATGTTGTCCAATTGAAAGAGAGTGCGTCCACTTTCCAGGCCTGTGGATGATAGGTCCTTGAGCAGAATTTCTTCAACTGGTAATTTCTGTGGGTAGCAAATAGGTCTATGTCTGGCTGTAACCATGCCTGAGTTATCTTTGAGAAGACTTGAGGATGCAACTTCCATTCGTGTGGGTCTGTCATATTTCTGCTTAAGTTGTCTGCCAGTGTGTTTTCCTTTCCTGGCAGGAATTGTGCCTGTAGTTGAACTTGTAGATCCAGTGCTGTGTTCCACAGGGTCATAGCTTGCCTGCACAGGGGGTATGAATGCATCCCCCCCTGTTTGTTTATGTACCACATGACTGTGGTGTTGTCTGTCTTTATTAATAGCTGGCCTGGATGCAGCAGATCTTTGAAGATCGTAAGAGCATTTTGCACGGCTAGCATCTCCTTTTGGTTGATGTGTAGGTGCATTTCTTTTTGGGACCATTTTCCCTGAATGCACTGATCTGCCATGTGTGCTCCCCAGGCGTAGTCTGAGGTGTCTGTTGTAATGATTTGAGTAGCTTGTGGTATACAGAAAGGGAGACCTGAGTTTCTTTGGCATGCTTGAGCCCACCACAAAAATTCCTTTTGAAGGCATGGAATGAGTGGTATAATTTTTTCTAAGCTGTGGCTTTTTTAAGACCATAACTTTTTTAGGTACCATTGTAGTTTCCTAATATTCAGCTTTGCAAATGGTATTAGTAGGATGCACGATGCCATGAACCCCAGAGCCTGCAGGATTTTCCTTGCAGTTAGCCTGGTTAAAGATGCCATTTGTTTGAAGTATTGAGACAGTTGCCCTTGTTTGTCTGGCGTGAGGTAGGTGTGTGAGGTAGGCCATCTGGGTCGTTGTATTTAAGCTGGCACCCAGGAAAATTATCTGTTGAGAAGGTATTAGTTTTGATTTCTTTTTGTTCACTGTGTACCCCAGGCAGTTTAACAGTTTTATTACAAACGCCAGATGCTGCAGTAGAATGTCCTTGCTGTCCGCTTGGATCAGGCAGTCGTCCAGATATGGGTAGATTTGTATTCCTCATTGTCTGCAGAAGGCAATTACTGATGCCAGGCATTTCATAAACACTTTGGGCGCAGTAGATAAGCCAAAGGGCAATGCAGAGAATTGGTAATGGGTTGAACCTGCAAGAAATCTGAGGTATCTTCTGCAATCTTGTCTGATAGGGACATGCAGGTATGCCTCCTTGAGGTTCAACGTTACCAGCCAAGACTCCTTGCCCAGCATGGGAAGAAGCTGCTGTAATGTGAGCATCTTAAATTTGGTACCTCTAGATATGTGTTTAGAATAGATAGGTCTAAGATGGGTCTCCAATCTTTGCCCTTCCTTGGTACCAGAAATAGTCTTGAATAAAAACCTTGACCTTGTTCTTTTGCAGGTACCTCTTGAATTGTTTTCATATCCATGAGAGCGGAAATTTGTCTTTGTGCCTCTGCCCACTGATTTTGTGGCAGGTTTGGCATGCCTCTCATTTTTGGAAGGGTGTGAAAGTGGAACCTGTAGCCTCTGTCTATAATATCCAGAATCCATTTGTCCATTGTAACAATGTGCCAGTTTTTTGAAAATAAGGCCAGTTTTCCTACCAAAGGTGCTGCCATTATAGTTTTGTTTGGCAGGCATAGGGGAAAGTCATTGCGTCTGTTTTCTAAAAGACTGTGGTCTATCTTCTCCACCTCTTGGGGCTGGTGCTTGCCTGTGGCTTGTCTAGCTCTGTAAGATCCTTGAGGTTGTCCTCTACCCCTTGGGCGTCTGTATCTACCCCTTTGGGGTCTGTCCGTGGCTGGAAAGGACCAATTTTTTGAAGGCCAGTTTCTGCTGAAGCGTGGAGGCTGCACCTGCAAGAAATCTTTAACTTTTCACATAGATTTTGCCTTTTCCTCCATTTTCTTTAGTACCTCCTCAGCTTTAACACCAAACAATACATCTTTTTGTAGTGGTGCATCTAATAACTTTTCTTTGACATGATCTGGTAAGGTTTGCTCTTTGAGCCAAGCGTGTCTACGTATGACAGACCCCGTGACAGCAGCTCTACATGAGGCCTCTAAAGCATCAAAACCACACTGCAAGGTATGTTTCCCCACTTGTTCTGCTCCATGCAACAAATCCTGCAACTCTTTCAAATCTGGTTGTTCTGTTTGTGTCATTTTGCTTTTTAGCTGAGCTAGCAAGAACTGTTGGTACTTTAACATATGAAATTGACAATTTAATGCCCTCATGGTTAAAGTGGCTGATGTATACACCTTTTCCCCCCACCTTTCTAATGCTCTGGAATCTCTCTCTGAAGGTAAAGGGTTTTTAGCAGTAGAGGCCTTAATCCCCTTGGGACCCTGTGAAATTGTTTCTGGGTCAGCAGTATGGCTTTTATAAAGGAACTGGTGAGAATCAGGAACCCGGTAATATCTGTCTGGTTTAACAGGGGCTGGAGGTAAAAAGTCTGGATTAAGACTGGCTTCTGCGTACACATCGTCCAAAATATCTAAGACAGGAGGAATAGCCAGGGGCCTATGCTGGGGAAGCAGTAGAAATTCCCTGAGCCTTTTCTTGGAATCTGAGTAATCTTGGCCTTCCCAGTGGAAGTGCTCTCTAAATGTATGTAGGGTTTCCCCAAAAGAGTAGTCCTCAGGGGGGGAGACAGAGGGAATAGACTCCTCAGCATCAGAGTCTTCAAATGGGGAATAGGCGTAATCCTGGTCCTCAGAATGGTCTGAGGTAATAGAAGCCTGGTCTGAGGAAGGGTAGTCTTTCTCCATCCTGGGTCTTTTGTCTGAGGGGGGTTGAGAACCCCTGATGAGAGTAATCAAATCCTCAGCCATTTTAAGCATCTGTTTTTTAGGCATGGGACCTTGAGAGGAGGTCTGAGGACCCTGTTTTTTAATTTTTATTGCAGCTTTAGATTTAGTGAACGATTTAATAGAGGAGGTGGAAGGCCTGAAAACGCCTTCAGAAATGGCAGGCCTCGCTAAATTTTCGGTTTCCCCGCCAAGAGTGGCGTCGGTATCTGCAGTGGGAGTGGAGACCGAGGAACCTGCTGCCTCGGGTACTGAAGTCGCCGGTAAAATAGTTTCATCGGTAGTCAGGGGCTGCGTAGGCACCTCGCTGAGAACCGGAGAACCGGTAGTCGGCCTAAGCGTGATCTCAGTACTTGGTGCAGGCCTCAGATGTCTGTCCTTATCCTTGTGTTTTTTGCCTAAAACTGGCGTCGGAGTATCCGACGACATGATATAATTAAATTTTTTGCCAAAATAATGAAGGGCGAACTCCGCCCGGCGCTTAATAGTGCGCTTGTTAAACCTAGCACAAAAATGGCAGGCCGAGATGTCGTGGTCAGGCCCTAAGCAAGGTATACAGTAAAAGTGGAAATCCTTATGCGGTATTTGCTTCCCACAAGAAATGCAATTATTAACTTTGTCTGACATCGGTCTGAGGCAAGAAAAGTTTCCCCAACGGGGTACTTGGCTTTAAAGAAGACTTCGGCTGAAATACTGTTCGTAAATCTGAGGAGATGGCCGACCGGCACTTGCGAACTGCTTCTGCTTCGGGCACCATGCGGCAAGAAAGACTGAAGAAAATGGCGTTGGCTGCCTCTTTTATACCCCTGCCACACTGATGTCAGGGAAGAAGCGACGACAACCGACGCCGGACCTAGACTTTGGAATTTGGCCGACCGAGGACCCGCCTGACGGCAGGATAACCCAAGTGTGATGACTGCAGCTGTATGCACGATGAACATTATCAGTATATGCCTATAGACATGATCTAGGTATGGATAAAAGGAAGTCCACGCATGGATAGTTAGCCCATCAAAGAAGTAAACCCAAAAGGTTTTCCTGCTGGCAGTATTGTGCTATGACATCTACCACATGAACCATTTCATTTTTTTATTTCATTGTGATTGGAGTATAAAGCGGTTTTGGCAGTAAAATCACCATATTGCATATGTACTTCTTGTTGCAGCAGCCAAATATACATATTACACATACACATTTAAATACAGTCTGACAAAATACACCTCTGAATGCAGTATAGCATGATGCTGTAAATCACAATTTGCCCTGAACTGAGCCTTATGGAACACATTTGTAATGTCTGTATGACAGTATACAACCATAACTCACAAATAGATGCAACATTAAAACAAGTAGTAAGTAAAATGTTGACAATATACATTTCACATACAACAGTTGTACAATGACCTGTAACAATGTTGATATTCTCCATGCATTAGTCACCACCTCTATTGTGCGAATGTTGGCAGAATCATGCTGCCAGAGGGAACTTCTAAGAAGTTTTTGACAAAACAATAAATAAACAACAAATGACAATAACTATTTCATAACATCGATTACTTAATGTGTTTTGAGCTAAATGGCACCTGACTACTCCAGCATTATAGTGGGCATACCTATAAAGAACTACATCAATGAATGCATTAACATCACTTACCCACCACAAAACCATAACAAAGTATCATAACACAGATCCTGTCATACTTTGTGACCACCTGTCATACTTTGTGACCACTTTGCAGCAAGACACTCATCAAGATCTGTTCAATAAGCCATTCTTGACTTTCACCACTTTATTGTAAATAAAATAATAAAAGACATACACCATTGGAGTTGAACATATGTAATACACATCAAGTTTTTTTTTCCCTATGCACTAACTAATGGTGCCACACAAGAATTCACAACACAGTTGTCATACAACACACACTTGAAGATATAACATGAGCATTGTGTTGTAATGTATCTCCTTCCTTTAAAGGGAGTATAAACATTGCCCATTCTCTCCACAATTGTAAATGTTTCTTTTAAAACATATTATATATACCATTCCTTTTGGGGAACCAAATCCGGCCTGTAAGCATTTTCTTACAGACAGTATTTCACCTTGCCAGACTCAAACACCTTCTTGAGATCATAGTTCATAGAGCTGTATTCAACCACTGAAGCCACATAAGTAATCTTATCTGATGAGTCATGAAGCACACATTTGAAGGGATTGCATAAACAGTGTGCTAGAATGGTTACAACTCCCCTAAAATGAAGTTTGAGGTCTCAAGAAACATTAGTCCCATTAGTATTCACACAGTTGTGAGTATGTTATATCACCACTATTTGGATAAGTCACTCCTGTCTGTCACTATTGCCTGACAGACATACTTTACCAAAGTTAAACCTCTGTATATCTAGGTATATATGAACTGTGTATTACCTGATTCTGCCAAAGGAAACTTCAAAGTACAGGTGCCAGAAAGAACACACTTCAAGGTCAGACCCCAGCAATGTTTTGAATGGTCATGTATATTCTAAAATGCCTTTTAAGGGATCAAAGCCTTTAGCCATATTAGTCTTCACACAATTGTGATTTAGCAATATCGCCATCTGTTGGTTGAGCCACTGCTGTCTGTCAATGTTGTTTTGCACATACACATTACCAGATTTGAACTCCTACCTATCTAAGTCCACATGCTATAGAAGCCAGTATTAACTGCGTGTGCCACAGGAAAAGTCTTACTACTAAGTATCACAGAACACATATTTAAATGTGATGACTTCATCAATGTGTTGAAAGCCCAATGCATGACCTAAAACAGATGGAAATATTTGGGGAGAAAGTTAGATAAAGCAATGTTGCATGTTACTGCACTCATGCACACACATTATGTTGACCTTGATGGATTTGAACACAGTCTAGAGAACTGTGCATTAAATGCATATGCCACAAGATAAATCTTACTACAAGGGTGGGACAGAATATATTTGAATGCATGACTTTGCAAGGCATATGTGTGGATTAGAAGTAAATGAAAGAGCAGTGTTAGGCCTCTCGCCTTGTTAAGTTTGTGCCTGAGTGGAGAGAAACACACATGTTCACATACAATCATCCCTGTAACTGTAATAACACAAACTCACACTATTTAGTCATTGCCAGATTCAAACACCTGCCTACTTAAATCCTTATTCTAGACAGTATTGCATCAGTTTTTGGTGACACAGGAGAATTCTTACTTCAAGTCTGAGATACAGCACATTTGAATGGATGACCTTATCAGTGTGTTGTAAAGCAGATGTTTTGGCTAAAAGGGAGTAAAATGGATGAAAGTGACCTCTTCTGGTGTAAATTTACACATTACTTCTTTTGGTTATTACCTAACACGTCATTCTCTTTCTCAATCTCTCTCTCTCATACACACACACACACACACACACACACACACACACACACACACACACACACACACACATATACACCCACATGCGGGTGCATGTGAACACATCAAATCTATTTGGTAAACCATTCCTACTTAACATTATAGTGACACATAGACTCATACTAGTCAGACATTGCTGGATTCAAGTATCTCACTATCTATGTACATTGTATCAACAATAGCACCACAGCAGAAGTCTTACTGCAAATGTCAGAAAGCTCATACTTGTAGTATACATCACATGTTTGGGTGAATGGGACAAGCAGACAAAACAGCAATGTGTAGATCACAGTTCATGTGTAAATAACTCAAACATCAGTTAACTCATAGACATTGTGGCAAGCTGAATAAGATCTAGGTGTTATTGACCATGTGTATGATGGATGATATTTGCAGTTGTCAAACACTAGAGTGACACCCAAGCATTTTTGACTCTTCAGCTAAAGATCTTCATATGAAAATCTTAATTAGCTGGAGCATCATATTAAGGATTTTGCAATTTGGGTACAATGTGCAAGGTAAATACAAGGCTTACATGTCAAACATATGAAGGTACATTGCTTAATATTTTTCAGCAAGTATGTGTCCAAATGTCCCATCATTTGCTAGACTAATTTGACTGCAAACACAATTTACAGTATATAGTGAGAAAACAGTGTTACAGTGAAATTATATCTTGACTGCAACAAGCCATTAAACATACACAAGTAATTTAAGCCACTGATATTACTTATTTAACAAAATAGCTTACTGAAGTGTATCACTGACAGCCTCACTTGAGCTACAGATGGCAAAGGGTTAGCACAAACATAATTATTTTTTGAGTTTTTGAACTGAGAATGGGAATTAGTAGTGGCCTCCATGCCAGGTTTCACACAATAAGGAGTACAGACACAGACAATTTGGATTTTGAGACATTTCAGAACTTGTATGAACTGGGAAAATGTTCTCTGTATCATCATTTACATGTCATGATCTTTGCAGTAAAGTGTTCATTATTGCCTTGGAACTCTAAACATATTTGATGACTGTCCACATATTTAATCATACTGTTGTGTTCATTAAGCAATTTGTTTTTTATTCTATCAAACTCAGTACTGAAGTCACTTCATAATAACAGACATCTACATGTTGAACTCCATATCCTTCAGAAAATGCATGCTAATGCTAAATATTTTATTCTAGCACCTTCATAAATGTATAAGAGCAATGAGTTGAGCTAATCACACACATAGATGAAATGGAGAGCTTTTTTGTGGGACAGTAGACCATTTTTTTAGGAGACAGAGAAATGTTGGGGAAGGGAGTTAGGAATAAGTAGGTAGGGTAGGTTAGGTAGCAGGTGCAGAAATACAGGACATACAAAACAGATAGGGATGGTGATGGACACAAAAAGCTGGGAGACACCATAACAAGGGATACATAATGGACTTTAGAAATGTACCCTCATCCAACATGACTTTAGTGAGAATCTAATCTCAGCCCTCACAACTGTCAACACTGTCTCCTGTCATAGACACCTGGGGCAGTGTCACATGGGTTATCAATTTGGTTATTTGATACACTTTCTCTATTCTGCTAATGTGGGCACTGAGGCCCCTTTCCATTAAGTCATGCACCAGTCTATCCTGTCAGGTCTTGATGGGTGACATAATTACCACCACTACTAGCACTACTCCCAACTGATACCAGTGCACCAAGCCCTAGGGCAGAGCTATCTGACACCATTAAATCATGTAGTCTGGAGATGTAGAGGCAATGCTGACAGATTGTGATTAATATGTGATGGATGTTTGTGCTACCAGTGGTGTTACTGTTGCAGCTATCTGTGGTGGTACAGCAGTCTGATCCCCCTGTGGCTGGTCTAGCTCCCCATGCTTGTTGTCATTTGTGTTGCAGCAGGAATTATGTTGTAAATGTCAAACAAAAAAAATAAGAAAGAATTAGGGTTGGGGAGAGACAACATAAAAAATATCATCAATGACATCTCATTTTAATATTTTATATTCAATCCAAATTGACATCTAAATACATTAACATATGGCACATCCACATATGAATGTGAAGTCATATGTGTCTTATAAGACACATTAATCTTATTGTTATTAGAGACATTAGTCAAACAGTGCTGTGACTGTTGTATAGATGATATACACATTTCAATTTCAATTAAAGAAATGCCCACTTACAAATACTTCACTGTTATTATGTAGAAGATTTATTTCATTTTATGTCATAGAATATAATCACAGCTGCTTGGATTTGAGCCCACACACAGCTATGTTGATTTATGCATCGCCTAATGCAATGTTCAAGAGCTGTTCAATCAGACATGTATGTCTGATATGTATAAAGTATGTCTATTCAGTTTCATGTGTGTGCCAAGCTCTTGTGGCCTCTGAACTGATAAAATTAATTACAATTCTGATGAAGTATGACATGGCTGGCATTCATACCTGAGCCATACTTACCAAATGGCTCTCTGAGGTATTGCAATCTCTTCTGATGCGCCTCCCAATTCCATTCTATTTCTTCAGAAGATGCATAGATCAGAAAACAGAAAAAAATGAAAACATGTATGTGTTGGCAAACCATGGTATTGTATTAGCTGGTGATGGGCCATTATACTTAATAACTCAGGTGAGTTATGAACACCAATGAACACCACACCAAGTAAAAACCACATAAATGTCACTAAAATAGCTGAAATAACATCCTTTTAGAAAATGTAGTCGGGGGAAAAAGAGTAAAAATCCAATAATTTATTAGTTTTGAGCACTTTCATCTCCTGTAAGAGACGTCATCAGAATACAGCCTCCTACTAAAAAAGAACCATTTAAATACTTTCAGTTAGTGACAGCATAATTGAAATTCATTAATTACAAAGAATTTTATATATAACATTAAAGAAACCATGTCATGGAATTTTAAATACATACAAAACCCCCACTGAAATTCACATATAGACATATAGGTTCTATCTACTAAATGATGTAATGTAAATCTGCATACATAAATATATCATGTTTAAAATTATATCATATTTAAAATAATAATATGGCTAAAATCTATTAGCTCTTTCCAGCAACATGGAGGTAAGTTATGAGTTTTAAAATAATCCTCCCTTCAATGAAAGAGGTCCTGCTTGTGCCTTTTCATGTCACAGCAATGATAATGACATTGTTCACCAGTGCATGGAATGCCAGTTGCACTGGTGAAAGTGATGGATAAACTATTCCAAGCCTCAGTCTTGTACTGGGAATTGGTATACTCCTGCTGCAAAAGCCTATGGTGGTAGTGCTTTATGAGGAGTCAAACAAAGATCTTGTACTCCTCCTCTCTTTGACACCACCTCTGGACTCTATATGGAACACCACCTTCACCATTGCCCCTTATGCCTTCTGAAGGATATCAGCAAAATGACAGGAAATTGGCACCCAATTCAGATCTCACATGTAATAGGAAGGGGACATACAGAAGTTTACAAGGAGGTGATGTTGTACACATCAAACATCTATCAGTAAAAGGTACATCTGTTGTACTGATCTGTATTACTGTCATTAATATGTTCAGACATATTATTACAACTATGTTGATTAACTATCCATAATTCCCAAATCATTATGTTGCTGATTTTACTTCCTCAGACTTTAGGCCAAGAAATATTTGTAACGTCATGTACAAAAAGTGTCTTTTTACTATAATCAGCACTAGGAACAAACAACTCACAGTCTATCAAAGCCAAATTTGAGGTAAATTTGGCCTCCTAGGCTACGGACAACCACAATGCTTCTTTTTCCTATATTCACAATGTCGACAGCAATACACAGGTGTATGCACAGCTCATTGCAAATGGAGCCACCTATATTGAGCCAGAAGATATAGCAAACCTACTGGCTAATAAATTCAGCTCCAACTTTACCCCTCTCTTCCCCCTCAACCTTCCCTCAGGAAATACCATCAAATATACCTTCCCCTGCTAGCACTAGGGAACAGGTCCTTAATGCTCTCTCTAAGGCCAAGACAATATCCCAGGATGCCTGCTAAATAACATGAAACATGACCTATCAAACCCTCTGGAATTGCTATTAAACTTAGCTTTCAAACAGGCTTTATGCTTCAGGGAGGGTGACCTAATGTTTAAGGTGTTTGTCTTGCAAACACAAGGTAAAGGGTTTAAGTCTCACAAGGGATAATTGGCTAGGCTTAAAATGGCTTGCAAGGGCAGTTAGCTTAGTACTAATCTATGAACCTATGAACCTATGAATGGAGAACAGCAATAGTCAACCCTCTGTTCAAAGGTGGGCCATCTAGAGACCCTGGAAACTACAGACTTACAAGTTTCATTAGTCTTATATGCAAAGCCATGGAAAGAATTATCATGACAATGATCAATAATGATATAGTAAACCTCCAGACACTGCACCCAACCTAGTTTGGTTTTGTCAAGGACAGATCATGCCTACTCAACCTAGTGGACTTCTTTGAGAAGGTCACCAAAGTAATGGATGAGGGCAAAATGGTTCACACTTCCTACCTTGACCTGGCCAAGGCATTTGACACAATTCCCTGCTCAGACATTGTTGACAAACTCAACAGGTTAGGTACAAACCTGAATGTGACCCAGTCGACAGCAAAATGGCTCACAGACAGGACCGAGGAAGTTATAATTAGGGAGTTCATCTCTACAAAGTGGCCAGTCACAAGTGGAGTCCCTCAGGGATCGGTCCTTGGACTGCTCTTTTTTGGCATTTACTTTTCTGAAGTCAAGGCCAATATCAATGGTTTCTGGCTGACTAAATTTGCAGATGTCTGCAAATTAGGAGCTGTCATTGAATCCCACAATGACACAAATGTTCTCCTGGAAGGGCTGACAGAGACAAACATCTGATGTCAGATGCATGGACTAAAATAAATGCCAAGAAATGCATAATAATATCCATCAGAAAGTCATTTACCCCTAGTAATTATCATATCGGTCAGGGACTTAAAGACACAAATAGACAATAATCTAGCCTTTGACCATCATGTGTCTATAGTAGTGAGGAAATCATTCTATGTTGCCCAACTTATAACAGAAGGTATGGCATCTAAGCCCAAGGAAGTCATTGTTCTACTGTATTCAGCACTCACCAGACCTATCACTGAGTACAATGCCCTCTTTGGTATGGACCTAACCAGGCATATTCAACAATTGAAACATCCACAGAGGTTCCCCACCAAAGAATACAGGGCATAAGTAAAATGTCCTATGCAGACTGCTTCAAGGCACTATCCCTGTATTCTGTCTCCTACAGGCTGTTGAGGGGCATAAAGGACATTGTCAGACCCCACTCTGATGGACCTCCTGCATATCCACAAAACAAACAGCATTAGAATCACCCATTCTAAAGACATAAACCTTACTTGTAATATAAATAGTACCTTCTGGAGAGAGAGGTATGTATCCCACAGACTACACTGTCTCTGGAACAGGATCCCCGTCCATGAGAAGCACAGCTACTCCCTAACTCAGTTCAAGTGCAACTTGGACAAGTGAATGGGGAACAGGAAATTCATATCTGGTTTGGCATCTATGTCTGTAATGGACACAGGCAATCTGTAAATGGTTCATCTCCCAAGCCCCTGCTTGTAAATGTTTCATCCTACTTACACTTATCAAGGGTACCAGAACTTGTCAGAGATTTGGGATACATGGCTAGGCTTAAAAGGACCCTTGTGGTTGTTAGCCTAGTAAACACCTATGAACCTATGAAGAAGACTGCAGGTGGCACAGATCAAAGTCATCTTGATTATTATCCATTCAACTCACTTCTGTTGTAACAATCAAAACATCTGAAATTGCAAGTGTACTTCAGGTTCAAGGAAACATAAAATTATTTTACTGTGAACACTAAATTCAAAATATCCAAATCTGGGGATTCAAACCCTATGCTGCTCTTCAGAACTTACTGCATTAGCATACTGAGATTTTATCAAGTTGACATGATAGGTGATTTTTCAGAATGCAGTACTGTTTAGAGTACTGCCTAAAGCACACCATCAGTAGTCTCACTTGCACTAGAGATAGCTAAGTTTTTGGACATGCAAAATAAAATTTTGAGTTTTTGCCTTGGGAAGTAGACTGTAATTCATTCATAGTTACTACTACTGTGGATCACTTTTACAAAGACATTAACATGTTTTCTGATTATTTAAAATTTACTATTGGTACTAAGGGGTTTAATGTTGATTTTTTAGATATCTTACTGAAATGGGATTTTGACGAAAACAGGCTACACAGCAGTATTTTTCGAAAGAAAACTTTTAACAATGGATATTTACACTATAGAAGTGGACATCCTAAGCATGTAATTAACAACATTCCCAGGGGTCAATTCATTCAGGCAAGCCGCATGACGTCTAAGGAAGCGGACTTGTCAAAGGAACTTGATTTTATTTGTTCCTTATTTACTCAAAGGGGATATGATTCAGCTATTTTAAATAAAGCTAGGGAGAATGTTTTGTCTCTAAGAAGTAACAAATATTTTCCTTTATTAAATTTTGAAAAAGAAAAAGATAAAGGAGAATTTTCCCCTAAAAATAATCAGGAAAATAAATTGAACGCTAATCTCATTTGTTCACTGGAAATGAGTTCTGATTGTTGGGGTGTTCAAAATATTATTAAGAAAAATTGGGGCATTATTAAAGGTAACAAGGACATGTTTAATGCCTTAGGTGAAAAACCCATTTTTGTTCAGAAAAATGGGTTTAATTCAAAACGGATTTTGGAATTCCAACAGAATAGGGCTATTCATTCTGAGACCCACAAACGTGGTATGTACATGTGTAATCAATGTAATGTTTGTCGGTTTATTTCCACCGGGCCGCACATTTCAGTGAGTAGTTTCAGTAGGATCCTAGAGGTACCTGGCTATGTAAATTGTAATACAAGTGGGGTGATTTACATTGCACAGTGTTTAACGTGTACTTCATTTTACATAGGAATGACCACCAGGGAGCTTAAAGTTAGAATTAGGGAACACCTATATTCTATTAAAACTAAGGATGAGAAGAACGCCTTATTTAAACACTCACTGATCTGTCCATCTTTCAAAAAATTTTTATTTTCAGTTCTTGAAGTTGGTTATAAGGACATGAGGGATGGTGACTTTAAAAATTATCTGCTGCAGAGGGAGGTACATTGGCAAATAAAATTAAAATCAGATAATGCTCCTGGCCTTAATGAAACAATTAACATTAAATGTTTCTTAAAACAGCGTAGGTTGGATATTAACAAAACTGGTAATTTTATTTATTCTCATTTTAATTAAACAAACCTTTACAGGTTTATTAAATGGTTTGGTTGGCTATTAATATTATTGTTTTTAACAAATTAAGTTTAATTAAGGTATTCATAATTGTTTAATTAATCATGTGATTTTTTGGTATTTAAATGAAGAGCTTGGCACTTGTTTTTTACTCTGATGAAGTTTTGTACGAAAGCGGATAATAAATAAGTATACGCTATTGCTGTGTTATTTTGTCGCCTCTCACTTGCTTTACCTGGATTTTTGTTTATTTGGCTATTTCGTTTGATTTTTGTTTTATTGGTTACTACTGACAGTCCCTGACATGCAATGGCATGTACTGGGCAAAGGATGAAGCCAGAAAAAAAACATGAATCATGATGATTTCTCAACTGTGTGGTCTTACACCTTTAAAATGTTGTCAAAAAGGATTTTTACTTTCACACAGACTTCGTCTTCTCTAGATCTGAACCATAAAATCATAGCATTACATTGAAACACTGAAATGATTAACAATACTTGCCACATCAACACTGACATAATGAGGTAGAGAGAGTAGAGCACAAATATTGAGCTGTACACTTCAGAAATTTTACCCATGTTCTCACACTTGCCATTTGTCTTTTCACATAGAGGTTTTGCTGATTGTAACACTTGCAGAAGTTATACTAGTGGTGTGAAAGGACAAACAATTGTCTACAACAGAGTATGTTCTTCCTTTTGCCTTGTGAGAATTGCTCAGTATGATGCACTTGTAGCATGATCATATTACAATTTATAATGACTCTGACTTTTTCACTCTGTATGTTTATGTCGCATATACTTGATATGACTTGCAGACACTTTTTATTCAGAGGCACATTATCTTCTAATAATATTTTACTAAAGGGAGTATAAAGGTTAGCTTGTAAGTAAATGCAAAAGAAACCTCTTCAGTAAGCCTAATCTCTCTCTCTTTCTCTCTCTCTCTCTCTCTCTCTCTCTCAATCACGCTGTCTCTCTCTGAAACACCCTCTGTAAGTGTACCTCCCATTAGCAGGAGTTTTAAAGACTAATTTAGATGTGCACTATTGTTAATGAGCCACAGTTCTGGATATCTGCTCTTGTACTGCTAGGGAATGTGCTATACATTGTGTAGGTCCTAACACAATGTTTACCTGCCCAGCACCTCAAGTAGATTGTGTGATTCAGGAATGATAATGAGCTGACACCCAATTTGCATTACAGCAAATGCTTCATCTCCCAGGCCCATGCTTACACTTATCAAGGGTGTCAGAACTTGTCAGAGATTTGGGATACATGGTTAGGCTAAAAAAGGGCCTTGTTGTTGTTAGCCTAGTAAACACCTATTAAGATATGAACCTATGAACATATTCCATCTGGCCAAAGGGTTTAAGCTACATTATGTAAATAGAGCCCAGAGTTAACAGAACTTCCACCTCAGTAGGGAAGACTGCTTGGATTCCCCAAGTGCTTTAAAACCAAGCTACTGCTGTTGGCTGTTTATACTGGCTGCATTTACAATCTTTTTGGGAACTGTCTTACAATTTCTGTCAATGTATTTTATGTTCTCTAAAAGTACTGTTTACAGTATTGTTATTATAGTATGTTTTCTTTGTCAAATGAATGTTCTACACTTTGCACTGATGTGTTTGTAATGAATGTATTAAAGCTGCTATTGCAATGATCCTCTACTTATATTTCATGGGTCTCTGGAAACATTTGTCTGAGGATGTTAATGCATTTATAACTTAAGAAACTTATATAGGCTAAAGTGCCATTTCAAAAACTGTTAAATGCTAATGTTTTCTGGCATCACTTTTTTCCATTCTGAAGTTGTATTATTATCACAAGGGGTGGATTATTATATGATGTCTTGTTTTTTTGTTTTTTTTTTAATTTTCAAAATGAGTAATGTCTACACTTTGCAATGTTCTTTTTGCAATGAAGGTTTCACAGCTATTATGGCAATGATCCTTGACCTCTAATTTCTTTGTTTCTGGAAAAATTTCCTAAAGATGACACACGTCTGACTTGAGAAGCTTATAGGTTCATAGGTAAATACTAGGCTAATAAACTATCAGGGCCTTTATAAGCTAAGCCATGCAATCCAACCCAACTGAGTCTCTTTGTAACATGGGCATTTATTAGGAGGGGTATGCAAGGATGTTTCTAAAGGTTATGCTGGGGTATATTACTTTGGGAATATTTACTGTCTGCCTCTGAGATACATATCTGTCTCTCCAAGTCCTGTGCAAGCAAAATTTAAATCCTTGGATCTAGTGCTTCTGATGATGTTTGCTTTGCAGATGTGCAAAATGTCCAGCAGGGTTGGATCTGAGGATGCCTTGTATGCCACGCATAGATCACCTCTCTACTAAGAGACCAAATACAGAGATAGGGATTTACAGTGATCTGTATAGGATGTGTTTATACCCTGGAGTCTCCTGGTAAGGAACCTTTGTGAGCATTCTAACTGTTGTATACATCTAGTCAGGTACATGCTGAAGGGGCATTATACTCAATGGCAGGTCTGATACGGGATGAATAAAGTGACACTATGACTTTCTTGGACCCTCATGCCATGCCCTTAAATATAAGTTGGGTGACATAGAATTATCTTCTTACTATTTTGGCCACATGTTGGTCAAAGGCCACACTACTGTCTATACATGCTCTCAGATCCCTAACTATAGGGTCAACACTTAGGGGTGTCTCATCGATGGACTAATTAGCCAAGGTGGCAGTGTTCCCAAAAGGCACTATAACGCATTTCTTGGCATTTAGTTTTAATCTATGACTTTGGCAGGAGTCATTTGTTTGTGTTAGACCATCCTTTAAGATGTTTGTGTCATAGGGGGACTCTATAACAGCTCACAATTTGTAGTCATCTGCGAACTGGGTCAGCCAAAGACCCTTGACATTAGTCTTTATCTCTGAGAAGTAGATGCCAAACAGCAGTGGTTCCAGTGTGGAGCCCTGCAGTACCCACTGGTGACCAGTCTCTTAGTAAAGGTGGTACAACCAATCCTAACTTCCTGGGTCCTGTCTGTGAGAAAGTTAGTAATGGAGCAAAAGTTATATAGAGGTTTATGCACAGTTTGGTGGGTTTGTCAACAACAGCTGACTGTGATACTGTATTGAACACCTTAGCCAGGTCCAAGTAGGTGGTTTGCACTATTTTCTCCTCATCCATTACCTGGTGACCTTATCAAAGAAGTCCACCACATTTAGTAGGCATGGCCTTCCCTTGACAAATCCAAACCGAGTTGAGTCCAGTGTCTGAAGGTTGCCTATGTCTTTGTTGATCATTTCTATGATTTGTTCCATGGATTTACATATTAGACTAGTCAGGCTAACGAGTTTGTCAGGGCCGCTTGAGGCTGTGTTTTTAGCTTTAGCAAGTGCCGCCAGGACCAGCTCTCTGCTAATAGTTGGGGAAGTTATGCTAGTAGGTATTGTGAAGGATGAGAAATACAGAGAAGGGAAAATGTTAAGTTTGCATTTCATTCCTAATATACTTGCACAGTAGAATGAAATCTTGAGTTTTCTTCAGTATGCATCTGTTGATTTGCTTCCTGTCTAATATTAGCAAGTACTGACAGAGTTAGAAAGCTATTAGAAAAGTATAGGATTTGTTCTGAACAGAAAGTTCTAGCATGGAATTCTGAAGTCATGCCTATTATGGAATGCAGCAAACAAGCAGTCAGGAGATCTTAGTTGGCAAAATGAATGCTGTAATGTTAATTTCTAATTTGTCAGTGATAGTTTTATGATTGTTACAACAACGTTGCTTTTAATGAAAACATGTATAAGGTACATTGATTCTTGTAGCCCGGGGAGACAAGATATTGATTTCCTAGTCTACCATGTACATGTCTTTTTGTACAATAAATGAAATTGTTATTCTCTGCTGAACTGTGTTGTGTGACATTTATTTGGTACCTTAATACTTTGGTGCCATGCTACTTGGAATTCTGAGGAGTTTGTATGCTCTTGCTGCATTACAAATTGCCACTGGGCTAAAAAGAGAGACAGACTTCCTGTGAGTCATGCTTCTGGTGTAGCAATGTGCAATTTTCAGTTGCAGCAGTCTCTACAGGTAAGCTTTATTTAAACTTTCTTCACCAGTTTTAACTGCATATGAGCGGGTAAATTGTACGAATCAAGGAAATTGGATGCCTGTGTAATTACTTATACTGAAATCTTTTAATTATAATTGTGTGCTTGTGGGGTTTTTATCAAGGACAGAGTATCTTTTTCAAAAAGACTGTGTTTCCCTGGCAGAAGGACACAGTATCCTTCTCAAGGGTGACACTGGGTTCTAATCAAATATATATGGAAAAAAGGAACAGAACATTCCTTTATTGGGAAATTGAGTGCCTCTAAATATACTCACAGATCTATCCCTTTGCTATGAGACTGGATTTTTATAATGGGTGCCAGTACAAATGGTTTTAAAAGTATGTGACTCCAGGCAGGTACATGTTTAATAAGCATGGTAGAACCAGCTTTAATTATTTGGTAAAATGGTCTAAGCTCATGAGAAATGATAGTGCTTCAAAGTTTCTGGAAAAGGGTACATTTTTGATAATAAAATTTTGCAAAATTGAAAAAATAAACTAAAGCAGTGAAGTAAAAAGGTGCTAGTCAGTTGTTGGTCAGCTTTTAATGACTGTCAAAAATATCTAAAAATAGGGGAAAGGAATCTGTCATTAGAAGTTTAAGATATAATTCAGATGGGTTAAAATCGCAGCTGCAGGCTAATAGAACACTAAATACTTTACAAAAATGTGCAGAAAAGAAGTCCCATTCATGGGTTATGTATCCTTTAAGGTAGTTAGAAAAATTATCACTTATGCAGCCAGACATGATGACTGATCTCCATTACCTTCTGCACCCTTTCCACCTTATTATCCAACCATGCCTCAAGAAGCTGAAAGGTCTCCCTCTCCAAGACGGCAGGTGGAGGTGAGTTTTGCAAAAACAACTAACACTTCCCCAGATACAGCCCAAGTTACTTCCAGCATAACCAGTCTCCCATCTGGCTCAGGTTGTAACACTAGATTGCTTCAGCAACATCAGTCAATAATCTCCTGGTTCAAAAGCTACTTATCAGACAAAACAACAATCTGTTCAATGGCAAAATTAACTATCTCCTCCTCTCCCTAACTCCATAGGAGTACCACAAGGCTCAATATTAGGCCCACTACTTTTCTCTATTTTTACAAACAATCTACATACCTCCTCCAAACAAGCCTCACTAATTCAGTATGCAAATGATTCTACACTCATCTGCTAAGCCCCATCTGTCAACACCCTACAAGAACTAGGCCATGCATCATTCTCTGCTATTGAAACTTGGATCACTGACATCCAACTCATTTTCAACCCCAATAAAACCAAATCACTTTTGTTCACACGTAATAAAACAAAATCTACCCCCTCATCTTTCTCTATCTCATCTAGAAATGGCACTATCACTTCTCCATCCACCCATACAAAACTCCTAGGAGTTGAAATAAACAATAATCTATCTTTGAGTTTGCACATAGCACAAACCATCCAGAAAAATTAATAAAAAAAATGGGAACCCTTTATAGACACAAAAACTTTCTCACAGATAAGCAAGAATCACCCTAGCTCAAGCTCACCTCTTCACCTCTTATCAGCACTTACTTATGCAGCACCAATCCTAACCCATACTAAAAAAATAGATCTGGACAAGTTAGAGTCATGTTATAACAAAATTGTCAAATTTGCCAACAACTCTCCCTTTAGAACCCATCACTGCCAAGTACTAAAAGAAATTCAGTAGCATCAATTTCCTTGCTTACTAATTTCCCAACAACTCACTTGTGCCTTTAACATCATGAACTACCCAGAGAAAACTCCAGCCCTAAAGCAGCTACTAACCTCCTACTCTTCCAGTCGCCCCCTGCCTCAGTATTACAACTGCTAACAATACTGCAGGCAAAGCCCTATACTCCCACATCATAGCCAGAAAATGGAACAATCTCCCCACTGATATAAACTCTGCAACAACAAACACAAAATTCAAAATACTACTCAAACCACATCTCAATGAAACCTGGATCGGCCCATGTATCACATGACAATCACTGTAACTTTTCTTCTCCTCCTCCTTCACACAACTCCAATTAGAACCTACACTATTTTACACACATATATGTACACATTTCTTATAATAAGTTGCACTGGTCATTGTACTTCTTTCAGTGTACACTTAGTAGAAAATGTAAACTGTCTTAAACTGTATGTACTGCTAGGTAAAAATAGCACATTTAGTCATGTCTATTCTACTTATTTGTAAAGGTTAATCTAATAATATCTCAATTCTGCAATGCCAGTGAACTATAGATACCTAATTTTGAATGTCTCTGCTTGTAAGTAATCTGCTGTCTTTTCATTCTGTGTATTTTTCATTGTCTTAACTACTTACTATATGTTAATTGTGGAGCTTTTCTCCCCAGGCATCCACTGAAAATGGACCTAGTTCAGCTGGATTTCCCAGTTAAGAAATGTAAAATAAATAAATAAAATAAAAATAAAAGACTAGGGACCTGATTCTAAAAGACTTGCTCTCATATGTGACTTACTCTGGTGCAAAGCTGCTTTATAGAAGATGACCCTATATCTGCTGACTTGATTATATGCTTTGCAAAGTTTAACTGTGATAAAAATGTTCTGATGACATGTATTATGTGTATAACTTATGTAGAAAATACCTTCAAAATATATTGAAAAGTATTCCTTCAGTTTTCAGAAATTTAATAAAATGGAAATAGAAATATTTTTTTTATTCCTATGACATAGTAAAAGGGATCAACAGCAAAAAATAGAAATTTAAAAAAAAAGTAGAAACTTGCAAGATGGTGGTTGACTGAGAAGCACTCTTACTGCAGTGCACCCAGTATGAAAATTGAGAATGTGATAGAAAAGCTGGTAAAATGGTATGTATTTGAGAGAAATGTGGTCATCGACTAGAATGCATACTATTTTTAATAACAGCAAAGAAAAAATCTAGGAAAAAAATAAAAATGTCATCTAGAAAAAAAACTTCTAGATGGAAATAACCTCCAGACTGATCAATGTCAATGGAAAGAAGAATTATGTGCAGTATCAATGCCGTAAATAACTTCATATTAACAAGAAGAAAAATAGACCAGATGTTCTCAAAAGTGTTTAAATATATGGAATGTTGGAAAAATATATAAGAACAAATTAAAATGTTGGAAAAATAAAAGAAGTATTAAATAATCATTTCTGATGAACTGATAAGTTTTAAGATTTTATTTATTTATTTATCTAATTATTTATTTATTAACATTTGTTTATCACGATAATCTGTCAGGGCCACAACAGGCCCATTTTCAATGGAGGAGCAGGGAAAAAATTCCACTGTTAACAAATCTTAGAAGATGTCATATAATGCAACAAAGGACAAAAACATTAGTATATATATATATATATATATATATATATATATATATATATATATATATATATACATATTTTAAAAAACAGAAAACAACACAAATCAAAGATATCATTATATATTCAACAGTTACATTTCAGTTTTACTAAGGAGCAATGATAACATTAAGAACTTCCATTACATTAATAGACTGGTGCAATCAAATATGTGTAGGGCATTACTATTAGACAGCAGATTGCATAGTATGAATTATTATTATTTATATTATTTTACATTTGTTAACCGGGTGTGTCTGACTGAGCCACAAAGGCCCTTTTTCAGCAGAGGTCTGGAGAGAAAAGCTCCACATAGAAAAATTACAGATACATTTAGTTATTTAGACATGATCAGTATACAGACAAATTACAAAAGACATGTTTTTACAGTGGTATGCAGCACATCAACAGTTACAGTGGAAAGAACAAACTAAATATTAATTTAAAAATAAAGGTAATTAATAGATTTGTGGTGTACAGCTGAAGTTTAGAACATAGGTAGAATACATACATAGTACACAGGTAAAGTACATACATTGTAGATTAGCCAGTGTTTGAGAGCAAGACTGAAAACTATTATCAAGTACTCTAGGTTTAGTATGTGTACCTTATCTGCTTTCACTAGCCTGGGGAGCAAACATGGCACTGCCAACTTTGCTTGAGATGTAGACTGATGAGGTCTTTAAAGGAGGCTTTGGACAATGTGTTTTGAATGCTAGTGAGGACAGAGTTCCATTTTTTAGCCACTGAACTACTATATAGTGCATCTCCAAAGCTACTGTAGCTGTTGGTGACTTCTAGTAGTAGTTTGCTTGATGATCTAAGAGGCCTTTTGGCTGAGTGATGTTGTACTAGCTTTTTGAGGGCAGGACACTTATTGGGGAGGCAATAGATTGAATGACAGAGGTAGAGCTGATTGTAGGCTAGGAGGTTGGGTAGTTCAACCAGTGGAGCTGTCTCAAAGCAGTGCAGTGATGAGTTCTACATGAGCAATTTGCAGCAAAGCGGGCAATTATGTTACAGCAGGCTTACATTTTGCTGGAGATGCATAGAGTAGGGTGGATAGAAGTTGGGAGCGAGCAATGGCTGAGCTTGTGTTGTTGGTAAGAAATGGTTTGATACAGTAGAGTGATCCCAGTTTGGCATGTACTTTTTTAATAGTTAAGTTGAGATGACTATCAAATTTTAGGTGGGAGTCTATGGTTATTCCCAATAGCTTAACCTGTGCCACTGGAGTGATTGGAGCAGCATTTGTGATAGTGAACTGACTGTTATCAGTGTTTTTGTTAGAACTGGTTATACTAATAAGCTGAGTTTTCTTTGGACTGAGGATAAGTAGGGCTTTCTTAAGGTAGTTTTCAACATCAGAGAATGCTAGTTGAGTTGTTTGCAGGAGGGTGGGAATGTTTTGTGCAGCACAGATTAAAGTAGTGTCATCTGCATACTGAATGATAGATGCATGTTGTGTGAAGATATTGAGGTCATTTGTGAAGACTGTGAATAGTAGTAGTTCTAAGACAGAACCCTGTGGGACTCCTATAGTTATGGGAAGCTGAGAGGGGAGAGAGAGAATTTTCCCATTTCACAGCTTGGTACCTGTCAGGTAGGAGTGGAATTTGATAGGTGATATTGGTTTAGTTTGTTTAGCAGGATTTGGTGCGTAGCTGTGTCAAATGCTTTGGACATATCCAAAAAAAGAGTTGACACATTCAGGCCTTCATTATTTAGATGGATTACTGTGTTTGTGAAGCAGAGGAGGGCTGTAGTGGTACTATGGGCAGGTCTGAAACCATGCTGAGTAGGTGACAGGATGTTGCTGTCTAGGAGATATTTTAGCACCTGGGTATGGATGCATGTTTCTAGGATTTTGGCCAGGGGGGAGAGTAAAGCAATGGGTCTGTAGTTATTAAGTTCAGTGGAGGTCCCGCCTTTATGTATGGATGTAACATAGGATATTTTCCAGAGTTTGGGCACATAGTTTTCAACAAGTGATCTGTTTATGAGAGTGGAGATTGGGATAGCAATAGCATCTGCTGTGAATTTCAAGAAATAGCTGGGGATTTGGCCGGCTGCTGCTGATGAGATTTTTAGTTTGAAGAGCATGCCTTTGATTGAAGTGGTGGAAAAACTGTTTTGAGGGTAAAGCTTGTATTAGTGTTATTTGTGTTGGGGGGATAGTGCGGAAGAAACTATCCTGTGATACTAAGGATAGAATTGAGTTCACAAAGTGGGAGTTGAATTGTGTTTCGATGGGAACTTTAGTGATCGGGGTGGTTGGTCTGGGTGTAGCCTTTTGGGTGGGTTTTAGTAGCTGGTTTACATTTTTCCAAAATTTCTGGGGGTTGTGTTGGTATTTAATTTGTAATGTCATGTAGTAGGAATTTTGTCCAGTCTAATGCATTTTTTTGCATGGTTGTGCAGTTCTTGGTACTTAGTTAGGCTTTGTGTTTCTTTGGTTTTTTGATAGTAAAGCCAGGCAATGTCTCTGGACTTGAGGATTTGTTTGGTTTCTTTACTGAGCCAGGGATTTGTAGAGGTTCTAACCTTGATTTTGCACAATGGAGCGACAGTGTCTAGGTGTTGTAGAAATGTTTTGTTGAAATATGCTACAGCCTGGTCAAGTGGGAGGGTTTTTAGGGGATCCAGTCACAGTTACAGAGTAAAGTATTGAGGACCTCAGGAGAGAATTTTTTGTGTTTCTAGTGGATATATAGTTAGTGATTTTGCATATGCTTGTTCTACTACATATAAGGTATATTATGTTGTGGTCACTTAAGGTGTCTGGGAGACTGTCTGTGTGGGGGGTACAATGTGGGGTTGTTAGGACCCAGTCAAGGATGGATTCCCTTTTATATTTTTTATCACATCTAGTTGGAATTTGGACTAGCTGCTGGTAGCCATGGAGATTTATTAGATTACTTGGTGGTTCTGATATGCAGGTGAACCAATCTAGGTTAAAATCCCCAGAATAAGGGTTTCTTGTGAGTACATGGAAGAACACCAGGATAAGAAGTCTTTAAGGCTAGTAGGTGTATTACCAGGTGGAATATAGATCACAATTGTGGTGATGACCTTTTTAGGGTGAAGTTGAAGTTGTGAGATAAGTATATCCCAATTATTGGGGGAGGGGTAAGAGTTTGGTAATTGACGTACAGTTAAGTTGGACTTATATAATAAGGCAGTTCCACCCCCTTTATGAAGTGGTCTGTCTTGTCTAATAATATTGTAGCTGGTAGGGAGAACTTCTGAGTTAGCTAGGTTTTTATTTAGCCAGGTTTCTGTTAAAGCAACTATGTCTGGGGAGTATTGTGCTATTGTGGCCTGGAGTTCAGGTATTTTATTTTTGATAATTCTAATATTAATATTTAGCATTAAAAGATGGATGGTTTTGCTGCTGTTGTTGATGTGCCCAGGGATGAAGATAGGGGGGTTGTTATGTTCTGACATTTGTGTTGAAGCAGTTTGCATTGAACAAGATGGATTTGGGCCTGGGTTGGGGTGGATATCTCCACTTATGATGAGTCTGGTGTTAAAATGGTGATACAGATGTTGGAGTTTGTTGATGAGTGTGAGAAAGTATTGTGTTTTTTTGGAGTAGGAATGAGAGCATATGTGTTTAGTTCTGAAATGGTCCGTTATATAGTTCTTGAACAATTGTGGGCATATATTATTATAATGTGCAGTGTCTGTATATGAGAGTGCATAATGTAGTGTTGTGCTACTAAGTTTAGGGATATTGCTAGAGCGATAACTTATAGGTTCATAGATTAGTACTAAGCTAACTGCCCTTGCGAGCCATTTTAAGCCTAGCCAATTATCCCTTGTGAGATTTGTAAGATAAACTTATGGTGTTATAAAGAATTATGAGAAGCCAGACTAGACTTAGTTGTGTGTTAGTCATGGTTATAAAGTTTAAGTTGGTTCTAGGTGGGGGTCTGGCTAGGAATTATAGGGTTGCACTATATGTGGATGGGTAAGTAGTGTGGGTGATGTAAATAATGCCTAATGGGAATGAGAGTGGTTAGGAGTATTCTGTGGTGGAGCAAGTTGGTGTGGTATAATGTGATCTGACTTGAGGAGCTGTGATTGGTAGAGGTGATGTGATGGTGAGCTGTGGGTGTGGCTGTGATTACTATAAATATAGAGGTAGTGGGGGGCGGGAGGTAATATGGTGCAGGGAATAGGAGCGGAGAGAGCCTGAGCATTAGCGAGGGTGAACGGAGCGAGGCAGAGCCCACCAAGACAAGAGTAAAAAGTATTACTTTACAAATCAACACTTTAAAGAAATTCCTGAGGTCTAATGGCTTTCCAGCAAGCAGAATGCAATTGCTGGAGAGCACTTGTGCCCTGGTGGGAGACTAGAAATTTAAGGATGGTTCCATGCTCAGCAGGATTCTAATATAGACTTAGTATTGGGGGAGGGAGATAGCACAAGGGGTGTAAACCAGGTGGAATGCAAAGAAAGCAGTGAAACCAGAGAGGCAATCAGTGGAAATCTATCAGTGAAGACCTCAGAGGGGGTAAGAAATAATTCAAACTACCTGTAAAGTGAAGGAGAGAAGAGACAGCAAAGTTTATTAAGGTTGGGAGTGTGTCTTCACATTGACTTGCTTATTAGTAGCCAGTTTGTGCACAGATTAGAGTAGGGAGATACATTAGCAATGAAGGAGAATGTACAGACAATGAAATAAACAGGTGGGCCTCCAAGTGATACAAACTAAGGCAGAAAGCACTGAGAGGGCTGCTTGATGGTTTATTTAGTCACAGGGATCTGAGTTAAATGTATACTGTCTATTGGACAGTTAGGATTACTGCACTAGCTGGGGGGGACACAAGGCTACAACAGTCAGTTGTATTAGCACATTGAGAACTACTAAGAAATACTGCTAATGTTATAGCTTCACTCTCATAAAACATACAAGTAGAATGCCTGGGTGGACTGACCCTGCTCTTGAGGCTCAAAATGTATATCCTTGTTTAGTTTTGCAGTACTGATTCCTTGTTATACTGTATGGGTGGGGTGGTAGCCGCAGACTGCAGATTTGCTTGTGTGCGCTCAGCAAGCAGAATGCGATTGCCGAAGAGCATTTGTGTCCTGGTGGAAGAATAGAAATTTTGAGTAGGTGTGGCTAAGCTACTGGGTATTCTGATGAAAGACAGAAGCTTAGATACATACATACATACATACAAATGTTTCAAGCATGGGCATTAAAGCCCTTCTAGCTTGCCAATATGCCAAAACACTTGTTCTCATAATAAATGTCCAGATTGTTCTTAAAAATATCTAAACTAGTACTTGCTTTAATGTAATTTGGTAGTCTGTTCCAAGCATCAGCTACTCTGTCAGAGAACCAATTAGTACACTTCTCATTCCTATAGAATCTTCTATAAAGGTTATCTGATGATTCTTTAGTACTTTTTGATAACGCCAAACATTCCCAGAGGTAGTTGTCCCTAAATGCCCTATGTACCTGAATAAGATCTCCTCTTAAATATCTGTAAAAGACACTTTACAAGTTCAGATATTTTAGTCTTTCATAATAACTTAGATTTTCACATCCACGGATGCCCTTAGTATATTTCTGCTATACTCTTTCCAGTTTATTCATGCTTGTTTTTCTATAGGGTTTCCATATTGTTATTCCATACTTAAGTTTGTGTCTAATGTAATTAACAATGACTTCATTATGTTTGATTTCCTAGACTTTATATTTTTTTTTTATACAACCTATAGTTCTATAACTATCATTAGCCAATTGGTTGATATGATTAGAAAAACTCATAGCTGAATCTACCCCATATGCCCAGGTCCTTAAATGAGTCTACAGTTTCAATCGCTGTGTGCTGTGTTAAATACTCACCATTCAATTTATGTCTCCCAAATCTCATATGCTTAGTTTTTGATGTATTTATCAACATATTATTCTCCTGTGCCCAAATGGTCAATTTAGTCAAATTATTTTGCAGACATGCCTTATCTGTAACACTTGTAATCAGTTTACTCAATTTCAGGTCATCAGCATATAGACTGTAGAACACCTCAGGTGAAAAAGTAAGGTCTGAAATATACAATCTAAACAAGTAAGGGCCTAGTACAGAGACCTGTGGGACACCTTGACTGTAACCAAGGATTTCACCTGTCCAGTTGTTGTGTGATACTTGCCATGTTCTATTTGTAAACCATGACTGCACAAGAAGACCAAAAGGGCATTACAAACAGGACAGATGTAATAATATTTAGCCAAAGGAATGTCAGAAACAGAGTTGGTAATCCAAAAGGTGGGTCCTCAGGGTCTGCTTTAAAATTATTTTGGAGTTATGATTTATCTTCAAACATCTGGATGCATAATGAGGAATACATTGATTCACCATGTTTATCATTTAGTAAATTGGAATTGAGGAATATATGCGTCCCTAAACCTGAGAGATGGTGGGGGTACCATAGCATTACTGTCTTCAGAGCTGGACTTTTTGATAGCATTTTAGAAGTGTAGATTAAATATTAAATTTTCACCTACTGTGACCCCAAATAATTTAGTATGTGTGACAACCTCAAGTCTAGTGTTTTATGTATGATACATAAAGACCTTTTATGATCAGAGTATTGTTTTGAGACGAAAAGTTAAATTTTTGTTTTTGCTTTGTTCAGCAGATTATATTGGTTTAAAAAAAACTTTCTGGAATTGTAGGATTGTTATTTAATAATTTTTAGTGATGGCATGCTTGCAGCTGAGCAGATTAGTGTGGAGATGTCTACATACTAAACCACGGAGCCTTATTTCACTACATTATAGAGGTTGTTTATACAAATATTGAAAAGGAGAGGACCTAGGATTGAGCTTTGAGAGAAACCAGTGGTTATGGGTAGGTAGGATGAGAAGCATGCTTGTCACCATCAAATCTGTATACTTTGTAGGAGATGTTTGTAGTACTTCAGTATAGCAGACTGTATCAAATGATTTTGCTAGACCCTGAATATGGAGTAGACTAGTTTACCTGTGTCCCTAAAAGTTACATACATACATACACATATTTCAAGCATGGGCACTAATGCCCTTCTGGCCTGCCAATATACCAAAACACTTGTTCCCATAGTAAGTGTCCAGGATGTTCTTATATCTAAACTAGTGCTTGTCTTAATGTAATTTGGTAGTCTGTTCCATGCATCAACTGATCTCTCAGAGAACTAATTAGTACACTTCTCATTCCTATAGAATCTACTGCCATACCTCTCAAGTGTCCAAGTTTTTGCAGACTGTCCAGATTTTTGCTTCATATTTTTGGTCTGTTCCTCTTAAAAGTTGTGGTTTTCTGGCAAATCATTGAGGGCTGAAGTTACTAAATAATGACATTAATTTGGGTTTCAGACTTCATATCCTTCAGAAAAAGTATAACACAAAACCTTTTAAGTTTATAACAACAATATTAAAAATCTATCCCTATTTTTGTGCCTTTGTCCCCATACTATTTTGGCTTTGCCCAGATTTCTTATGCTAAGATGTTGAGAGCTATGTCTTTAACACAGGTTGTCTGATGATTGTCTACTAACTTTTGATAACCCCAAACATTTGCAGAGGTAGTTGTCTCTAAATGCCCTACATACCTGAATAAGCTCATCTCTTAAATAGCTAAATGAGACACTGTGCAAGTTCATATATTTTAGTATCTCATAATACCTTCAATTTTCACATCCATGGATGCCCTTGGTATATTTTTACTGTGCTCTTTCCAGTTTAGTCATGCTTGTGTTCTTATTTCTTATAAGGTTTCCATATTATTATTTCATACTCAAGTCTGGGTCTAATGTAATTAACAAACAATGACATTATCATTTCTGATTTCCAATGACTTTATACATCTTTTTATACAACCTATAGTTCTATAAATATCATTAACCACTTCTTTGATATGATTAGAAAAACTCAAAGATGGATCTACCCATATACCTAGGTCCTTAAATGAATCTACAGTTTCAATCGCTGTGTGCTGTATTAAATATTCACCTTTCAGTTTATGTGTCCCAAATTTCACATGCTTAGTTTTTGATGCATTCATCAACGTATTATTCTCCTGTGTCAAAATGGTCAATTTAGTCAAGTTCTTTGGCAAATATTTCCTATCTGTAACACATGTAATCAGTTTTAATTTCAAGTTATCTGCATACAGACTGTAGAACACCTCCGATAAAAAAGATAGGTCTGAATGATACAATCTAAACAAGAAGGGCCTACGACAAAGCTCTATGAGATACCCTGATTGTAACCAAGAACTTCACCTGTCCAATAACTGTATGATACTTGCAATGCACCATTTGTAAGCCATGCCGCTATCCATCTTATCAAGAGTACACCAATACCTGGTTGTTTTAATTTATTGATGAGTGTTTTGTGTATGACCCTGCTAAATGCTGAAGTTAAATCTATATAAATTATATCACAGCACACATTTTCATTCATAGCTGTTGTTATATTCTTATAGAACATCATGGTACCGGTGGTAATAGATCAATTTTATAGATACATATAGATACAACATATGCATGCTGATATATGATTTTGTTAAAGTGAGGGTATTCTTAGTGAATTCACTACAGTATTTAAAGATAGAATAATAGGCCTGAAAATATAGACTCGGAATTGTGTTTTCATGTATTCATTCAGCTTCAGGGAAAGACAGTTTATTAGACTGGAAAGGATAATCTTGTTGCCTAAGCATGAGATGTGCAGAAATAATAGTCCTCAAGGGAATGCTACAGAATGTTCCTTTCTCAAGGGAAAGATATGTGTATGGAATGATAAATAACGAGACAGTTAAGCCATGGTAGGCACCCACAAGACTGCAAAACAAGACAAGGCCCGAGAACCATGGTTGGGGGGGCTAACATGGTTTCCAGAGGAAAATCATTGGACTGAAGTAATAGAATGGGTATGTTTAGGACAGGGAAAGCAGTTGAGGTCTGATACAAGACTTGTTCAGTTGTAGTTCTTATACTATTTTATTACTTTCAGTTATTTGATATATTATGCTGCATATATACCATTTAATTATGCTGCTGTGACATTTATATCTGTTGGTATATGTTACTCACTACAATAAACTATTCTTAAGCAATCCATGGCAACAGAAATCTGATTTCTTACAATGGCACCCAAACAGGCCTGCTGCTTGGTGAGATGTGTATAACTCTTGGAACCCAACAGCTATTCTGGAGATTCATGATCAGAGACAACTGTAGTGATAACCCTTTCAAGTACAGTTTCAAGTGCAGCAGCCAGCTTAACTTCAAGGTTTCATTATTGCAGAATACTTTTTATTTTTTTTGTTAGCAGTTTACATTGACACTTTCTTTCCAGGCTATCAGTACCTACAGCAAAATTGGTGGCAGACTTTTAAGCAGCACAGCAGAGTTTTGCAGATGGGAAATATTACACTCCATACAGAAGAAATTGATGACACTACAAGAACTCCTTATAGAAGAGATTTTTCAGTGAAGACACCACCAATATTCCAGATGTAAACTCCATATAGAAGACAGCCACTGCAGACAATGTGCCAGTTCTCCTTACAAAAAATTGGTGACACTACAGAAACTCTTAACAGAAAAGATTTTTCAGTAACGACACAACTGATATTCCAGACATGAACTCCATACAGAAGACAGCCACCTGCAGATGACGCACCTGTTTTCCTTATGTATTATCATGTAACTAAGTCATCCAGTAAATGTTCAGTCAATCTAGATATTTCTATAGTTGAATCACCTGATGTTGTGTGGTTAAAAAGTATGGATTGTGTTATAAAAAACTGTATTAATGTGATGGCAATTTTTTCTCCAAGCTCACTGCTAAATCTCAGATTATTGCATGCATATGGTATGGTCAGTAGAGTAAAAAAGGCAGTGGAGGCACTAAGCTTGTAATTCTGGATTTCTTCCTTATTGCCCTTAGACAGCAATTCATTTTGCTGTTGATATAAGTTATTTATGGTGGATGTCCACCAGTCATGCTTAATTTTTTATTTTTTTTGAGTTTCTTGCTTTAGTCCTATTAGGAATGTCAGAGTCACTACTATATGCTATACATACTGAGCTGAGCGGAGGAGGGGCATTGACCACAACTCTTGAATTAGCAGCAGCCTTTCTTTACCTTCGTGAGGGGGTTGTGTTGATTGGCTGTTGGCTGGTACAGGATGTTTGTTCTAGGGCTTGGAGTAAGCACTCATTGGTTCTTTTGAGCTTTTTTTAAAGTTGTTTCAGTTTGTATCTTCTGGTATTTAAGTCCTAACCTTGACAGGATTGCTGACTATACACACTGAGCCGAGTAGAGGAGGGGCATTGACCACAACTCTGATCTGTGATATATAACAATAAGTATCCTGTTTTTTTTTTTTGCTTATTTTTACTATTTATTGATTATTATAGCAATTTATAGCACTTTTTATTGTCTGCTGCATACTTTTTTACTGTATTTTATTGCTATAAGCCAATCTGCATGGTTGTACTACAATTGTCTGCCTTACAGGGCCTGATAAATAAGGTTTTTACTGCCACACTGTTTGTAAAGCTTTTTTAGCTAGTTTCACTTTGTGAAAGGTATTAACTGGAAATTTTCACCATTTGTTAATCATCTGTTTGTTTGTTCTGGTTTCCAGCCAAGCAGTGTATCATATAACTGATTTGTTTGCAGTTCAAAGCATTCTCTAGGGTCTTCTTGCTCCTTTATCTGTTCAAATCTTTCATTTAGTGGTGCACCGCTGTTTTTCTGCTGTGATGAACATTTCTGTAATTTTTCAGCCTAAAATAGTGTAGCTAGTAGCTGTAGTATAGTCCCAGTTCAGATTTGCTGTCTCAGGGCCTGTTTGTTTATTTGCAGTGGTTGTTTCTTTTCAGCACATGTCCTAGGCCATCTTGAATTCCTTCAGATCAGAACATTGTGGCAGACAATCTGAGCAGGTCCTCCACTCGTGTCCCACAAATGGATGCTTCACAGGGATGTGTTTCTGGACATTGTTCACCAGTGGGGTACTCCTTAAGTAGATCTCTTTGCCTCCCCTCTGAACAGACAATTTCTTCTATTTTGTGCCAGAATCCCAGGTCCTCTGGTACAGAAGGTGGGTGCTCTCTCATTTTCTTAAAAGGGGATGTTTCTTTAAGCATTCCCTCCACTTCCTCTCATTCCAAGAGTCCTGTTCATGATTCAACAGGATGCCATGACAGCAATGGCTCCCTCTACTTCTGCATCTAGCAAAGGGCAATCATCACACGTTACCTCACAGGGTTGATCTCACACAAGACAAGGAGTCTCTCATCCATCCCTACCTGTTCACGCTTCAACTGACACTGTGGTTGATATGGTTTTGATCACTCATAGACACCTTTTTTCTGAGGACATGCTGCCGGTCTTGCAGGAGGCCTGGAAACCTACTACTAGGAAATCCTACTTGTCTAAATGGAAGAGGTTTTCTATTTGGTGTCTTTCTTATGACCTGGACCCACTTTCTGTGGATGTTCCGTTGGTTCTCTCTTATTTGTGTGAGTTGCTCAATAATGGTTTGGCCTATTCTTCTATTAAGGCCCACTTATCAGCTATTTCTGCCAATCTGCCCTTAACTCCCACATTGGCTTCTAGATTTGAGGCTAAGCAATTTCTTAAAGGCATCCCTAATATTAGACCTCCCAGGAAATGTCTTCCTTCCTGGGATCTTAAGTTTCATTCTGGAAAAATTGACTCAGGCTCCTTCTGAGCCTGCTGTTTCAGCTTCCTTGCAACATTGTTCTTGGAAGACAGTCCTTTTATTAGCTCTTACTTCTGCCAGACGGGTGTCTGAGTTACAAGCCCTTATGGCCTGTCCTCCTTTTCTGATATTTCATGAGGACAAGGTGTCCTTGTGTACTAATCCTTTTTCATGCCCAAGGTGGTTAATGAATTGTCACTTAATCAGTCTATTAATTTGCCTACTTTTTTGCCCTCTCCTCAATCTGACAGTGAAAGTGTGCTGCATACCTTAGATGTGCATAGACAGCTCAGATTTTATTTGGATAAAACCAAAGCTATCAGAAAATCTGACCAGTTGCTTGTTTCATTACATCCTAGGTCTTTAGGTTCAGCTGTTTCCAAGCAAACTATTTCCACCTAGATTTCAAAGGCTATTTCCTTTTGTTATACTTTTCATGGTGAGAGCCTTCCTTCTTCTCTAAAGGCTCATTCTACTACAGCTGTGGCTTCTTCTGGTGCTTTTTTTTTTCAGAAGCTTAGACACTCATTCTATTCCTGAAGCTGCTATTTGGACTTCTGTACATACCTTTACCAAACATTACCAGCTTGATGGTATCCCCAGAGCTGGAGCTGGTTTTGCTGATGTCATTCTTCATGGCTTCTTAGAGGGCATAGCTGCTTCCTCTTCCCAAATTTCTTCCTGTGCTTTGTCACTCTCCCATTTGTAATGAATACTGCAGCTGTGAATGTAAGGACATAGTACAGTTGTGAAAAATCTTACCATAACGATAGATGTCCTTGCCTTCACCGCTGCAGTATTCACTCCTTCCCTCCATTCCCCTAATCTTTTTTCCTTCCTGGATGTGCAGGTTCTCCTTGGTTGTTCTTGGACTGTTGTTCCTACTGGGGCAATCAGTTCTGAAGATGGTACACCTGAACATAACCTTTATGCCCTACACTACACAAGGACTATGTAGGTGACATTCAGTGTACCTTAAAGCAACAGTATACTTTGGTAAACTGGCAGGATGGTGGGCTTCATGGCAGGGAATACAATTTGTAATCTATACTGCAGCGGTGAAGGCAAAGACCTATACCATTATGGTAAGATTTTAGACAACTGTACTTTTTTCCCTTGTAAACTACTGGAAATATGCATTGCACATTTGCACCATACCTTTACTTCTTTGCTTCTTCCACAGGCCTTGACTGAAATGTGAATGTATTAAAAAATTCAATAAATATTCAAATTACTCTCATGTAACATATCATACACACACACACACACACACACACACACACACACACACACACACACACACACATACACACAAACTCAGCATCATAGCTGTAGTTGTCAGACTGGGACCGAGTATAAATGGATGGGTTTTTTGGCCACTTTGATATTTATATAGCTTCTATTACCTTGTTATGGAACACCAAACATCTACTCTTTCTGCAGTATTACCCATTTAGAGTGTAATATTCCAGTGAAGCCCTAACAGACATTCCATTGCAGCAAACGATGCAATGTCTTTGTGGACATTCTGACACAGACACATTTTCACATCTGTCAGCCTTTCATTCATATTTTCGTCTTAGGAGGAAATGCTAGATGATATACAGCCACTTGTTTATAACAGGGAATACAAATGTTCCTTTTTAATAGCTGCATTTATCAGCCTTCCACATTTAGCTTTCTTGGGACAGTTCATGAATATGTGTACCTTCAGTATTGGAGTGATCAACATAATTTGCATTTTCATCACAATAGCTGTCCGAGGTTTGGTATTCAATCCTTTCTGACTTACCTTTGCTTTATAGTCATCTGTCTCCTGTTGAGTATTTGTACATGAAAGAACTCTCTTAAAATCCAAATGGCTGGCTGTTATTCAATCCTGTCTGAGTAAACTTGGTTTGATAGTTCTTTGTCTCTAGTTTAAATTTTGTTCATAAAAGAGCTATCTCACATATCAAATGTCTTTCTCATCAGTAAGTCATTTATTAAGCTGCCCAAAGACCAGAAGAAGCTTAAACATTTCAAAAGGCTACTTAGCATCAACCAGGATAAAATCACTTCCCCTTGATAAGGCAGTTGAGTTCTTCAACTCAACCTTCCTCAGCATACTAAACAATCTCACTCCCCTTAGAGAAAAGAGAGTACAGATCAACCACACCAGTTGACTAACAAGATCCACTAAGGATCTCATGAAATGCAGGGACAAATCATGGAAAATCTGGCAAAAAAGCAAAAACCCATCTGACCTTGCACAATACAAACAGCTCTGAAACCAAGTTAAGCACCTAGTACTACAAAACAAAAAAGAACACTACCTTACATTACAAAATCAACACAAGCAAAACCCAAAGAAATTCTGGAGCTCTCTCAACTCTTTATTAAACCCAGGCTCTAGTAATAATCCTTGCCAAGACCCAAATAAAACACTGATTTAAATTGCTGCAACCTTCAACTCCTATTTCATAGATACTATAGCCAGTCTAACCGCTACCTTTCCCAAGACCAACTTGTCCACCAGAGACCTCTCCACAGCTAACACCAGTACACCCCCTATTCCCAACTTTACTCTGTCACATATACCCACCTCGATTATTAAAAAAAATGCTTCTAAAACTCAAACCATGCACAAATGCCCCGACAATATACCTGCCAAATACCTGCAAATCTCAGCCAACTCAATCGCTTACCCTGTCAGCATACTTCTCAACATATCTATCCAAGAATCCTATATGCTCATCATCTGGAAAAAAAGCTTATATCCTCCACAAGGGGGGTCCCAACATAGACACCACCAACTTCCACCCCATTGCTATACTATCACCCATCTCTAAGATTCTGGAAAAATGTATTCCTTCTCAACTTCTTCACCATCTGACTCAGAGTCACAACCACATCCTCTACCCCACCCAACACGGATGTAGGCCAGGATGTAGTACCACCAATGCCCTCATATCCTTCATGCACACTGTCAACTGAGCCTGTGATGCTGGTAAAATTGTATCTTCACTATTTCTTGATCTTTCTATAGCTTTCAATACTATATCCCACTCTTTTCCTTCTAACAAAACTCTCTAACATAGGCACCTCACCTCAAACTCTAAACTGGTTCACTAATTACCTCACAACAGGCAACAATCAGCTAAATGGCAGAACTCTTACTCTCCTTTCCTAAACACCATTACTAGTGTTCCTCAAGGCTCCATTTTAGGCCAACTTTTGTTTAGCATGTTTATCAATAACTTCCACACCGCACTCTTTCAAGGCTCGGTCATCCAGTACCCAGATGACTCCACTATCATCTGCACTGCAAATAACTCCTCAGAACTACACCAACTCACCCAAAATGCCCTCACCTCTACCGAAATTTGGATGTCTAATAATCATCTTGCCCTGACCCCAACAAAACCAAACTAGTAATATTTGCCCCAAAAAGTCCACACCCCTACAAAAAGAGAACTTCACCATTCAAGCCCTAAATGGTACCACCATTGACATTGTACCTAGCACAAAACTCCTAGGTATCATCATAGACAAAAACTTCACATTCAACCTGTGCATCCAGTCCAATGTCAAAAAGACACATCAAAACCTTGGCACTCTCTACTGACACAAACATCTACTCAGTGCATCCCTTGCCTCTTCTTTTCTATTACCCTCTCTTTTATATGGTGTGCCCCTCCTCACCAGCATTCAGTCCTCTCTAAAGTCCAAACTAAACACATGCTACAACAAAATTACTACGTTTGTAACTAATGCCTCCTACTCATCCCACCACTGCTTATCATTATGCAACCTAAAATGGCTTGAACTCCCCAAACTTCTCACCTTTATCCAACTAACTACAGCTCACAAACTCATTCATAATCCATCCATGTGCCCTGCTCTAATCCATCCATGTGCCCTGCTCTAATCCATCCATGTGCCCTGCTCTGTCTTCTGTACTTACTTTATACCATCCTAACAGACCACTCCAATCCAACAACCAACTGTTCATAAATGTAGAAAACCCCAAACTTTCAGTTGGCCAGACGCTTTACTCCTTTACCATTGCAGAACTTTGGAACTCCCTCCCCCTTACACTTAGATCCATCCACTCAGTAACCCTCTTCAAGATATCTTTGAAACAATACCTCTCCTCTTCTTGGCTGTCTACATGTGCTAACATCACATCTCACATAACCCATCTTCAACCATCACAACTATTCTCACCCCTATCCTACTACTCTGGCATCCTCCTTTCACATCCACTTGTCTTTTTACTCCACCTCTCCATCCTGTCCATTTCACTCTTCTACTAACCCTCATTGTCCTACCATTGATCCCTCCTGTCTACTTCCGTCTCATTGTAACCCCTATAGACCTGCCATTGAACCAGGTGAGATATTCAGGTACTCTCACAGTCTATCTTAATATCATACCACCACTTACATCTGCAACAATATCCACTGGCTTTGCTGATTCCTGCAACAGCTATTACACCTCCTAAATGTGTGAAATGGTTAAGTACCTAGTCTCTAATTAATGCCTATATCTGCTTTGCACCCACTGCATGAAGTGTCCTATATAAATTTTCCTAGCTGAAAACTACTCATATTGAATGTTCTCATGAATATACGCTGTACTGCTTTTATAATATACTTGATTTGAGAATGATTACTTGTGTACGGTCTTCTATAAGCTCCCAATAATATGTACTAAATGTCTTTATTTATTTATTTAACATTTGTTAATGTAAATTCTGTATTATATGTGAAATGTCTTATATGTGGAGCTTTTCTCCCTGCAACTCCACTGAAAATGGGCACAAATAAATAAATAAAAGGTGAATTTAACAGTAACCAATATTAAAAGTTGTACATATCAAATGTACTGCTGGTAGGGGTGGCTCGTGCCATCAGACTGCAGGACTGCAGCCCCCCCCCCCCCCAGCTGAAAAGGTTCAACATTTGCAAATTTATTTTTAAAAATAAAAAAATATATATAAATAATTATTAAATAATTAGTGACTGACTGCAGACCGTTCTCTAAGCGAGTCCACCTGACTCACAAAGTCCCGGAACTCGAAGTGCGAATGCTCGTCGAGTTCCGGGTTTTTTTTTTTTCAGCGTTTCTGTTACTCCTAGACTGTTGTGAAAGCAGTCCAGATTAATGAGAAGGCATCAGTGTGATGCCCAGCAGTCTATGCGGGATTAACCACACAGTAAGTAGAAGGGGAGTTGGACTGCCACGTCCACAGTCACATACGTGACGTGGACGGCTGGTTGGCTACTGATTGGTTCTCACTGTCTTCTCAAAAAAGAAAGCGAGAAACAATCAATAGTACTAGCTGTAGGACACAGTACTGATGATTACTTGCTAATGTGCTACCGATTGGTGAAACATTTTTTTAGCTTGCGCTTGCCTTCCTTAGTTGCTATTGTTGCAGACTTGCAGTTGTTTGTACGAACAACAGAGGAGGAGTAGTCAAAAAAAAGAAAGTTCCTTCTTCCTAACAACCTACTTCACTCAGTTTGTGGCAGAGAGAGACGGACACAGTCACTTTTTTTAACAAGTTTAAACTAACTGAGGTAGGTACAAATAAAACCACACATTATGTTTGTTTACCCCATGATATGTTAGGAAAGGTCTCTCTGTATAACTATTTATTTATTTTATTTTACATTAGACTATCCCAGTCTAACTGGATTTATGTCCATTTTCAGTAGAGTCCCGGAGAGATAAGCTCCAAGAAATTACTAGACTACTAACATACAGGTACTAGTTGTTATACAGTTAAATACTACAAATTTTAAACAGTTCAGGAAACTTCACAGTTTATACAAAAAACATGTTACAAGCATTAGATAAGATATTTTAGACTTTATGTACAAAACTTTATTAGTAACTAGAAAGTAATTGTTAAACAAATACATACTTCAAATTTCAATAGTTCAGCAATGCTCACAGTTTAAACAATACTTGTTGCCTGCCTTAGGTAGGATGCTTTAGAATTATATGCAGAAGAATTTAACTAGGTATTTTAAAGTATCTCTATTAGGATAAGATATGTTTTTGCCAAGGATAGGCCTTGATCTAAAAAGACACAGAAATTACAGGAATTAGGTCTTAAGAGAGGGTATTCGGGATGTTCGGCATCTACTTTTCAGAAGTACAAGCAAACACAGGAGGATTATGGCTGACAAAATTTGCAGATGACTGCAAACTGGGCGCCATAGTTGAGAACACATCTGACACAGATATCCTTCAAAAGGGTCTTATAGATACGGAAAACTGGTGCCAGAGCCATGGCCTAAAGTTAAATGCCAAAAAATGCATAGTCATACCCTTCGGGAAAAACAAGGTTACCCCTAGCTACCATATAGGCAGCAACCCACTAAGCACAGAAGAGGTTATCAGGGACCTGGGTACCCAGGTTGACAGTAACCTTTCATTTGACACTCACGTAGCCAAAGTAGTTAGGAAGACCTTCTACATTGCCCACCTGATCATGAAGGGATTCACATCTAGGTCAAGGGAAGTCATCGTCCCCCTGTACTCATCACTCATCAGACCAATGATTGAGTACAATGCCCCATTTGGAATGTATCTGACACGACACCTGCAGCAGCTGGAAAGGCCCCAAAAGTTCCTCACCAAAAGGATAATGGGTCTCAAAAATATGCCCTACGCTGCCCGACTGAAGGAACTTCAGCTCTATTCAGTCGCTTGCCGTCTGCTCAGAGGTGACCTGTGCCTGACATACAAGGCCATGTCCAACCCAGAATTGATGAACATGCTTCACCTTAAAAAATCTAGATCCCTCAGAACTACAAGGGCGGGAGACCTAAACCTTGACACGGTTATTAATAGGACGTGCTGGAGGGACAGATTCATCACCCAGAGACTCCCTATGCTGTGGAACAAAATCCCGGTACATGTGAGGCAGAGCACCTCGCTGGCGTTGTTCAAAAGAAATCTTGACCAATGGATGGGTGACCGCAGATATACCCCAGGGATTATCTCAGTGTCACTGCTTGACAGAGGCACAGCAAATTAATGGGCATAGTATCCTCCAAACTAAAGGGGTGGCGAAAGCCACAAAACTCTGGGCTAGGCTTATAAATGCCCTTGGGCAGATAGCCTAGTATGAACCTATGAACCTATGAACCTATTAGTATGGATTTGTAAAGGGGCATAACCAATGGGTTTTAAGATAGAGTTTCAGATTGTGTTTAAAAATTGTAAATGAAGACAGTGATGTAAGTTCATGGGGGAGTCGGTTCCAATACTTTCCAACTGCATTTGAGAACGAGCATCTCCTGCCATGTTATTAGATTTACATGTTGATACTAGCAGTTTATTAGATGAGCGTAAAGTTAAAAGGTTCTTCTATTGGGTAATGAGACTAGCAAGTATTGGGGTATTGGTTGGTTGGAAAAGGGTTTTGTGCACAATGGTGAGTTGTTTAAAGTGAATCTGATTCAGAAGCTCTAACCAGCCTAATTGTTTCAGGTTATGGCAGTGATGGGTCCTAAAGGAGGAAGCAGTAGCAAATCTGGCAATGCTATTGTAAGTATTTTTTGACAAGTTAGTATATATGGAAGAAGCATAGAGAAGTGTGGAGATAAGGTGGGAATAGGCAATAGTGGTTCTGGCTAGTGAAAAGAGAAAGGGTTTTATCCTATAGAGGGAGCCTAGTTTCCTGTTAACAGTTTTTATGGTAATGTTGATATGGGTTTCAAAGTTCAGGTTGTTATCAATGGTTACCCCTAGAAGTTTAGTTGTTGCATCGGGAGATATGAGTGGACCATTACTGGATAAGATTTAAAAGTTCATTGGGAGTGATTTACAGGTAAGAGTGAAGAGGAGAAGTTTGTTTTTTTTGGGGGGTTCAAGAGGAGGCAGCGTTGTAGAAACCAATTGTTTGAGTTACAGTCTGTAGTTGGGATTAAGATTTAGCTGAGCAGATTATTGTTGAATCATCTGCATATTGTACACAGTTAGTTAAAGGAATAGCTAGGTTGAGGTCATTGATAAATATTGAGAAAAGGAGGGGGCCCAATATAGAGCCCTGAGGAACACCTGAGGTAACTGGGAGATGGGATGAGAGGTTGTTGTCCCATAGCACTGCCTGCTGTCTATTATCAGGGTAGGACTGGAACATTTTATAGTCTTTGTGTCCAGAGAGAAGGATTTTAGAATATTGAGAAGTAAGTGGTGGTCGACCATGTACTTTTGAAAGGTCAATGAAAAGTGCTGAAGAGAGAAGATTGTTATTACGGTTTTTATTGATGCTGTCAGTGAAGGATAGAAGTGCAGTTGTACTGTGGAAAGGCCTGAAGCCATGTTGAGATTTGGCTAGTAAATTGTTCTGGAGTAGGTGGTCTAATAACTGTCTGTGGATGCACTTTTCCATTATTTTAGCTAATGGGGAAAGTAGTTGGAATAGTCTCTGGAGTTATCACCCTTGTGTAGGGGGATAATGTAGGATATTTTCCAGATGGTGGGAATAGTGCTTTCTTGTATGGTTTTATTTATCAGCAATGATACAGGATAAGCTATGACTTTGGCTGTCTTTTGCAGGTATTCAGCAGGTAGCTGGTCAGCTGAGGAGGTAGTAGGTTTTAGTTTACTTAAAAGGTTGCAGATGAGGGAAGTTGGGACAGGTTGCAGGTTTAGAGTTGGGAGAGAGTTAGTATTGGTTGGAAGGGCAGAGCTATCGGCTGTTAGTTGATTAGCAAGTGTTTGGATGGTCTCAGTGAAGAAGGTTTTAAAAGCATTAGCAGTTGAATTGAATGTGTTAATTGTACAAGAATTCTACTGTCACCTTTTAAGGAATACTTAATTTTTCTTTATGCACTTTCTTTTATTATCCCTGAAAAGTTTTGTTTACAGTTATTAAGTCTTCTTTTGTTATTCTTAAATGCAATGCACTTTATTTCCAGTTTTATCCTTCAAATGATAAGTTGCTGATATCACTCCCTCAAATATTAAGAGACTGGCCTAAGTATATTAATGTGGATGCGTTTAATAAATTTGTAGTTTGACAAGTTTACTAGACATAGATGCTTATCTTATTTCATGCACTGTCCAATTAAATAAAATGCACAGATTCACGCAGTTTGCAGACTGAAACTGAAATGAACTGACTCAATGCCATGGTTACAAAATGACTTCAGTTCTCAGCCTTAATGTTCTGACTAGACTGGAAATAGCTGTACAGAATGATCAAGGGTTCATGAGCTTTATCCCGTTATAGCTTGTGATTTTGCTTATATTAGATGCTGTCATATACGGTGGAATAGTGACAGGCTGAACACTGCTCGTTTCTGTTCTGTTCTATTTAATACCATAATGCTGTAACCTGCTGTCAAAATTTCCTTGTCTGTTTTGTGGCGATTAACCCAGTTCTTAATTTAGCAGTTTTGTTACAAATTTCTCTTGCATTTAAGTGGCATATCTTTAAACCTGAACTCACTTATCATATTGGAGTTTGCTGGGTTATAAAGACTTTAATGTGTGAGTTGTGGGGTTCATAAGTTTTTGTTGGCATTGTTGGATATATAAAGTAGTGTTTGACTTTCTTTCTGGTGTTATTTTTGCATGTTAGTTAATATCTTGGTGAGTGATATTTGTAGTTAGTGTGGCTGAATAGCTAGGGAGTAATTGTTATGTAGCAGCATGGGGTTTTGTTATTAGGGAAGGTAGTCTGCATTTTTTTTAAGTTGGTATGAAGTGAGACGTGGTATTATGGATTGTAGTGTCTTGCTTATGCATAGTTGTGCTAAAATGTTTGAGTGTTAACACAAAAAGTATGTTTTATTTATCCATTTATTATTGTTGGATGATGTGCATGTATGGGAAATAGTTACTATAGTGTAAAGATGCAACCCCTTGGGTGGATGGGGGTGGAAACTGGAGGAGATTGGAACAAGCCAGATGTCAGACACTATGGTAACCAATCAGAGAGTGTGATTGTGCACATCTTTGGATCCTGTGCTGCTATGCACTGGAACAGGTACTCCTATCAGCACTATTAAAATGTGATGGGAATGTTATTTCTAAGGAGTTACAATGGTCCCATAAATGAGATGGTGCACAGGCATCCAAGCAGCATGAGACATCAGCATCAGGCCACAGTGACTCTCAATATTGTGTTTTAAACTAAAACTGAAGGAGACAGTAGTTCACACTTGTAAACCCCTAATGTTAAGGAGGCAAAAGCATGGATTTTGACGTCATGTAGCTGCCTCACTGCAGCGATAGTCTAGAACCAGGTAGAAATAACTTTTTTTTTTCAAACACCTTTATTGAGTTATCACTTGTGACATAGGTAAATTTACATTCATATAAAAGTAATCAAACTATATTACTATAACAAACATTAAGACAGCACACTTTCAGGTATTAGTTACCTACTCTGGACTGCATAAGTCTTTTTCTTTAGCACATTGTTAAACTTGCATTGCTTGGGCATCACCCGTTTCACTTCCTCAATCAACCTGAAGCTAGAGTTATGCACACACGTCCAGTGATGGAATCTTACCAACACATGGATATGCATTTGTATTTGAATGTTTACACTGAATCAGAATTAGCATAGTCTTTTTGATTAGATCTAGCTTGTATGTGTTCTGTTCAAGTGTTTCATCTAATCTCTTTATCAAACTAGCATTCACTCCATCTTCTTTTAAATTAATTTTTCTAGCATATATATTTTTTTCAAAAATACCCAAAGGTTTGCCTAGTTTTGGCTGTCTTTCTACACCTATAAACATTAATCCTAAAATTCTCATTATTTGTTTATTATGGGTGTCCGACATAGGAAGTATGATATGCAGCAGAATCCAAATAATGGTGTCAGCTTTTCCTTCACAACAAACCACTTGATCTAAAAATATAATTTGAACAGTAAAAGCTGATGAAACAGTGCATTATTTGCTTTCCATTACTGATCTGCCCTTTCACAGAACAAATGTAACATTTGCAGCAGCATTTGTGACTTACAGTGCATCCACATTATTAAAAAGAAAAATACACTTGCGGTTGCTGTAGTGCAGTGATTTTATAAAGGTATTGACCAAGTAAATAAACTGCATGTAATTTCTGGATATGATGTTCACTTTTGGCTTTACTTAGGGTTGGTTGGCATGCTTATGATTAGTTGTTGCTCTGTATGGTGATTTTGCTATCTATGCAACTTGTTGTATGACTGTTTTGAGCTTCTTTTCTCTTTTGGTAATTGCTCCTGCAGTTAAGACTGGTTAGACGTGATCAACACTTTCTTTTGGCAAACAAAGAGAAGAAAAATAAAATTTCCCATAACTGAAGATCATCCAAAATGGGTAACATTTATTTATTCCTTTTACTGACTGTTTGATCCTGCAATGTTTTGTGTGGGTGTGTGAAATCCAATATTACTAGCTTTTTGGGAACAGAACTACAAGCCTGATCCAGACTCATTCTGGAAGCTGTAGGTTTGTATGTCTCTAGCATGCTAAACTGAGGTTTGCTGCACCACAAAAACGTGTACAATGCATTATTAACATCTATTTGCATTCAAGTTTAATGTTGCATCTCACTACAAACTGTTTCTGCATGCAGTGTGTTCAACTGCAACCCCCAAATCACTATACTGGTCTATAGGACTGTGCAATTTAACTTGCTAGACTAAATGGTAACCATCAATATAAGGAAATAGTGCATTGTTAAGCAATACAGTGCTTGATGTTAAATGTTTATCTATCCGTACAGGGCTTAAATTGCTTGGGTGTGTTTAATTTAGGTTGTATAGTGATGGATCCAAGTTCTTACTAGCAAAGACATGTTTTGTTCCCAAGTAGAATATCAAGAAGTCCAGAACTAGGTACTGGAAAATGTTTTCTGGAATTTGAAATTTTAGGCCAGAACTTTTACCATACAGTGTCATAGATATTAAAGCTGCTAATGCTCTATAATTCACTTGGTATAAAATCTTGAATTTTCATTTCATGGAAAAATTTAATTTATTATCCGTGCTGGTAGATTTCAGATAGGACTGAGTTTTATAGTCATCATGACTTAGCTATAATTTAATAATTGACCACTATTTCATCTTAGGAAGGTAAGAAAAACTGAAATGTAAATGCAACTGTGTATGTATCTTGAGACTGATGCTTCCTGCTCTTCTGAGGTGCTCATTATAGTAGTACAAGACTTCTGAGGTGGTCATTGCAGTAGTACAAAACTTGGTATCCTGTTGTTGTTGATCCGGTGCCATCTAGGTATCCAGTGTCCAATTAAGAGTTGTGGTGTTTGTGGCTGGGCAGTGTTAATACAGCCCGGACAAGATGCTAGTGCTTAGGTTGTTTTGGGACAGATGTATGGAAGGATATTGTATTTCAGTAATATAGCTTGTTACTGATTTGTTACAGCAGTAGCAATCTTTATATCAAAGTTAGGGGACAATCCAACATACTGTTTGTCCCTCAGGCTAGACTTGAAAATGGCCTGTCTGTGTGATCCATTGTCTAGTACAGATACATAATCAGAAACGTGTATAGGATTCTGGAGAGGTCCTTCATCTTTTCTGAATGCCAGATTTCTGCAGTGCTAGTATGGTATTTTCTAGACTAGCAGCCTGGTCAAGGCAAGCCTTCTGTCATGCTTACAACCCTATTGATGTACTGGGTCTTGCATATTTCCTGCATGCTGGATCTTTATGTATAAACAGTGTTAATTGGAAGTTTGGGACCTGAGGGCACATTCAGTATATTTGTCACTTTATTGGTCTTCATCTTCACTGCTAGTATGACTTGTTTACCTGGTTTCTCTTTTTTTTTCATTTAATATTTCTTTGAAGGACATTTAATTGGTGTGCAAAATCTTAAGACGTTTTTTTTTTTTTTTCAAAAACATGCCAAGATTGTTTAGACTGCCCACCCCTAACATTGGTCTTTTAAAATAATCATTCCCTATCTCATAAAGCCAGGCCACCTTGCATTCACAATGCAGCCTCCTTTCTGACTAATGTTGCACAGCTAACCGCTTGATCTAAAAATATAATTTGAACAGTAACTGCTTGATCTAGAAATATAATTTGGACAGTAAAAGAAACAGTGCATTATTTGTTTTCCATTACTGATCTGCCCTTTCACAGAACAAATGTAACATTTGCAGCAGCATTTGTGGCTTACACAGCTTTAGTAAGCAGCATAATCCAAATAATGGTGTCAGCTTTTCCTTCACAACAATGTTGTAATAGCTTAAGCCTGGATGACCTGGAGAAGGTTTTGTCCATGTCCTTTCACCTATGCTTTACAGCAGTTAAATTTGATGGTCTTTTATAGTCCTAAAATGTTGTGCTATCTTGCATGTTTATCATTGGAAAATGTAGAAAATGAGTGGATTGAGAGCCCATTTCCAGCAATATTTTTGGTATGTATATTGCGATAGGTGAAAATGGAGTGACTTAAGGTGGGCAAGGAAATTGATTTAGTACTTTGTATAGTTTTCTGACAGACCTGCTGGGCTGTTTTACTGATCAGTGAATCCAAAAGCGTCCAGAGAAATTAGAGTGGTAAATGTTCTAATCTTGGTAAGCATGTTCTAACTTGCAGTAGCTGATGGGAATGCAGCAGTTGTACCGGCAGCTATCAAATGATGAGTGAAAAGTACCTCAACACTACTGCTACATTCAGACATGAATATTCTATGATGAACTCTTCTTTAGACTTCATAATATTTTTTGGGTGTGTGAGGGGTGCACTATACTCTGTAAGCAGAATAGGAAATGGAGTATACCTTTAATCTTTTGTAGTCTCTGGTGTCTATGCTTTTTTAATCATAAAACTTGCATTATTTTACCCTTTAAGATGATGGGAGGCTGCAGTGTCAGTCCATACCATTAGAAGTCTTCAAGTCTTGTTGCACATTATAATTTCTTGAACATTTCAGTTATGCATTAATATACCATTTGTACTTGCATGTTAAAGTTCATTAATGAGAGTGAATTATATTCTTTGCCAAATGTGTTGGTAACAATTTGAAAATGTCTGGACCCACTACAGTCAGTCCCCACTGAGACTGAATGGCTGAAACAGAGGACTTGCATACTAAGTCTGAGATGGCTTTTTCTCCGCGGTATGTTGATCTGAGTTAGTACGCACGTCCAGGTTGTGCAGGAAGAGTGAAAGGGAGCTTGCCTGCAAAAAAAGTTTAGAGCAATCTTCAAGATTCATTTTTCTGAAATTCTAAGCATTGTTAAATAACTTTTAACATTGTCAATATGGTTTGTTTTCATGTATATAATTGTATGATTGCCTTACTTTCTGTTGCAAACATTATACATCACATATGATCTTCTATACAGTCACTGTCAGTCAGACATCACATAGCTCATTCACTTCCTGCCTTCCCTTAAACCTCATTCCTCCTGCAAAACATTATATTGCAATTATTACAACTCCTCCCATTTTTTTATATTTAATTTTCTCCTACCCTTTTATAAAGACCCCCTTCCAGCTGTTCTTTACTATATACCTATATTCACTAATACTAGTAAGGTTCATTTAGACTTTACTTTCCCATTTCTAGTAAGTGGCATTGCTTTTTGATAGCTACCATAATTAAACCCCACAAGGCTTTACTATGTCTAGGCAATTCCGATTCTATATCACAGCTCAAAAAAGTAATTTTCTTAGTTCAATTTGCTCACCCAATATTTCTGACTGTAGCCTGCAGGAAATTTGTAAAGTCTGCCAACTCATCACACTCCTGAAAAATATGTTC
>NC_056745.1:630705547-630717874 GCF_019279795.1 Protopterus annectens | reverse complement strand
CCTTTTTTTTTTTATACCCGGTGATGTCATTGGGTGTGTCAGCGGCCCTATCCATGGATTATTTCCGTGGTTTTACGCTTGCAGCTGCAACGGTACTGCCTGTAGTGTAACATTACAGTTGCCTGCATTGCCTTCGCCTGGCATATTACATTACTGCATCCTGCACGCACATGGCATATGATGCATTTTATCTGCGGCCGCAGTTATGCTACATCTGTACTTGGCTGTGCTATTTCGGTTCTTTGCTCTTTGCATTTCTACTACATCCCCTATTACCTTTGCTCTCATATGCCTCCCTTTTCCCGTTCTGCAGGAGTCTGCATGCAGACTTATCAGCTGCCGGCGTTTGCCCTTCCTGCATTGATTGGTGTTAATTGCTCGTTACGGATACATTTACACTGCTTCCGCATTTCCTCGTATTCTCAGCATTACCTTCCTATATCCCTGGTTGTTGCCGGTGAGGCCGTGACATGACTGGTTTCGGGAACGAGTCGTCCTCGTGCACATGCATTTGTACGCGCATTCAGTACTGTCAGCGCATCTATTTCCTAACACGCCAGTCATGATGCTGTAATAAGCATTGTACAGCCCAGGTTTGCTGTCCTCCAATATCCTTCCTCCTACAGTGGCACACCCCTGTGTGGTTGACATGTATCTGGTGTAGGCCACTCCTCGGTGTAGTACCGCTACGCCGTTTGCTCCATCCTTACGCTGGCGCCGTTTTTGCGATTCACTATTATCTGCCTCATTTGCATGGAATTGACTACTAATACCTGGTTACGGCGCCGGACACCGCCTCCACTCCTTGACAACCATTGCGCTGGGGTTGCAGCTTTACATACATACTATGGTGTGTGGTGGCTGTGCAGCTGATTTGTGTTCTAATGCTCTTTTCGGACATTATCATATTATTTCATTGCTTTACAACTTCTGTGCACACATCCCGGGGGTCTGCTGTTCTTTCTACGTGCCATTTATGTCAATTTTTACATTTTGTGCATATTTTCTTTGGACATTCTCGGTGCCTTTCCACATTGGCATATTGCACCTATATGATACCTGACTTTGACAGCCTTCCGTTACTCCTCCGGTATGTTTGGGTAAATGTAAACCGTTTTTGGTTTACATTGCCGTGCTCACGCTTCGCCCGCCGCCGTGGATCGCTATTGCCCTCATTTGCATGGTGCAATACCGCACACAGTGTGTTTTGCATACCCACGCGGGGCGGACGGTCCGGCGCACGCCGGTAGTGCACGTGGAATTCATTCATACCTGAATCGCTAAGCAGCCATATTTGGCGTTATAACGCCGACGCTATGCTGGCGCCTGGCGCAAGGTTCATGAATCCCGGGGTGTGTTTACTTTGAATTTATTATTGTTTCTCATGTTTATTACATATCCTAGCTAACATTTTGAGGAAATAACAGGTGTATTTTACTTGTATACCTAGTACAATATTAAGTCACTGTTTGAAATACTATTTATTTACATTTGTGAATATTACTTTGTCTATATTCTGTGTATTATATTTAAACAAATACTCAAGTTTATTAGACCAAGCATTGTAGTCTCACTTTTAGTATTTAGCTTTTGTATCTATCCTTCAGATCAGGGGTTAGCTCATTTACTTTACATCATATAACATGAGAATATGAATACTTTAAACAATTTTGAGTATTACAAATAACATTGACATTATTGTCCATTGTGATAATAGCTATACATCATCTTTTCCATTTTTTACATTCAGTATTGGATATTATCTGTGACCTGACCACAATTGTCTTTGATTTTTTGTCCTCTGACCCTTCTGAAAAAATCAGTTTTTAGCTTTTTGCCTGTAGTTTGGGTTGCCTTACTTTAGACCTATGTCAGATATACAAGGAGCATATAATTTCATCCATAATATACCATTATTGTCCTGTGTCTAACGTGGCTTTAGTGTGCAAAGGGTTTCTCTAAATTGCATTTCAGCCATTATAGTTTGAATATTACCAACTGTTTGTTTTTTGACACAGGGCGTGGTTGCCTTCTATTGTTTTATTACAATATATTTCTGACCATATTCTATGATGGATCTAAGCAAAATATTTTTGGATCTATCTTCAGATAAGGATGATTTGGCACCATTTGGTATTGGTGTGGGTATTGATGGCTCTGCTATTTCTAATCCCTTGAATCCAGAACAGTTATGTCAAAAATCATTTGAGGATCTCAACAAAAATATGAGATCACTGAGATCTGATGTATGGCACCTAAAACTACTGAAAGCCTATTTGGCTAAGGACATTTGTCCCAGAGGTCTGAGGGTTAAGATTCAGCCATTGGTGGCGGATCCGGATGAGATTCTTAATACTGAATGGCTATCCATTCAACAAGAATGTTCTATGAAGTTTGTACATTCATTGTCTAATTATTACACTAGGATTATTGATAAACAAAATTCAAAGGTATTACAACTTATTGAAGATTGCAACCAATACCAACAGGATAGCTTTTTTTCCTTCATTATTATCCAAACTTAGTTCCGATTTGTTGACTTTTGATACTACACTTAAAGAAAAGAAACTTAAAAAATTTGTACGGGATTTGTCTGATTATCAGAAAGGACAACCATTTAAACATGTTAGACATGTCAGATTTCAAAATGCAGAGAATACTAACACACCTAGTTCCAAAAGGAAACGTCCACGTTCGATTCTAAAAGGATGTGGTAATACGATAGATTCGACTGATTATGACACCTCATCAGGAACTGATACTGATACACAGCACACCATGGGGTCCCCTATGCCCAAACGTAGTAATCATTCTATCCCTTTAGGGCAAACAGGGGGGGCAGGAGGAGGGGGGGCAGGAAACATAAAAAGGGTTACAAGTCTCCAGACTTTGATGGAAGTACTAACCAACAAGTAAACAATGTTTGTAATATCTCTAACGTTGTATTAACACCTGAACAAATATCTTTATTAAATAAAGGATTATCTTTTATCCCCGTTTTTTTTTGTTCCTGAAGATAATTTTGCACAAGATTTATTTTCTTTTTGCAGACTTATTAACCTTAAATTGTTTTTTCAGGACAAAGGGGAAGAAGAACAACAATACACGCAGGCATTCAGATATCATGCCTCATCATTCACACCTCCTATGCACCCCACTGTTGGTCTTTTTCTACGCAATGTGCTCAGTGATTTACATTTTCAGCATAATTCTGTACTACCTATGCCCAATAATATGACTGAAAGTGATATATCCAGCTTAGATGAACTGGTTAGAAACAAGGAATTGGTAATTCTTCATGCTGATAAAGGTGGGGCAGTGGTGGTTATGGACTGGAGTTATTATGACATTGAGGTGCACCGACAATTGGGTGATGTCCGTTATTATAATAAAATGCCTTTTGATCCCACACCAGTATTTTCTCAACAAATTTTAGATTTCTTACATTCTGCGGTTGATAATGGGATCATTACTGATAAAACACTAAAACACCTAACCATCACTGACCCTGCCAGACAATTTATTTACTTTCTGCCTAAGATTCATAAAGATTCTCTACATCCACCAGGCAGACCTATAGTGTCAGGCATAGGATCACTTACTGAGCCACTCTCAGAATTTTTGACTGAATATTTAAAACCACTTCTACCTTGGGTTAGATCTAGAATACAGGACACAACACAATTTTTGAGCATAGCTAATGATATGCAATTAGAACAGAATTGGTGGCTATGTACGTTGGATGTTAGCTCATTATACACTAACATCCCACATTGGGCCGGTCTTGATGCCATTGAGTATTGGCTTTACAAATCTAACCTGTATCCACCTGGTTTCAATACATTTCTCATAAATCTAACTGAGCATGTATTAACTAAGAACGTCTTCTTCTATGATCAGGAATGTTATTTACAGATCAAGGGTACAGCAATGGGGGCTTCTTTTGCCCCCATATATGCTGATCTGTTTATGGCTTATATCGAGGAAATCATGATTTAAGATGATTCTCATAATCTGTTTCTGCCTGATATTGACATCTGGCGGAGATATTTGGATGACTGCTGGATGGTATGGAGATCAGATATTGGATATCTCAAAGAATTTTTGGAGTATCTAAATGACAACAAATGGGGAATTCAGTTCACTATCACTTATGACCAAAAATCCATTACGTTTCTTGATGTTTTGGTCACTAAAAATGAGGATGATACCCTTAAAACTGAAGTGTATCGTAAATTCCCACAATATAATACTCTACTCCATGCCTCCAGCTTTCATCCAAAACATATAGCCAAAAACATTCCAAAATCACAATTTTTAAGAATTAGACGGAATTGCTCAGACGATGTTACTTTCAAACATCATGCTCGTGATCTACACAATAGATTTATGAATAGAGGTTATAGCTCAGGATATGTCACTATGGCACAGAATCATGCCATGGGTCTGCACAGAGATCATTTATTGATTTATAAAAATAAAAATAAATGTGCATCATCTAATATACTAAGGTTTACTACTACTTTTGGCAGAAATACCAATAAATTTATGAATATCATCAAAGATAATTGGAATATACTTAAAGCTGATAACAAGATTCAGCCATTCATTCCCAATACATGTTCTTTTTCCTTTCGCAAAGGAAAAAATCTAGCTGGTTATTTTAATCACTATAAACATCATTCTGAATCCAGACTACCTGGGTTGTATCAAACTACTATTTTGGGCGATAGATTGATTGGATGTTTTCCCTGTGGACATTGTGTTAATTGCAAACACCTGTTAAAGTCCAAGGAATTTACAAGTAGAAATAGCAGTACAGTTTTTGACATTCGCTTTTTTGCCAACTGTAACACTGATTGGGTAATCTATATGGCTAGTTGCAGTTGCCATGCATTCTATATAGGTCAGACTTCAAGACCTTTTAGATTGCGTATGTCTGAACATCTTAGCGATATTAAATGTCAAAGAAGCACCAATGCATTATATAAACATACCCTTACACATCCAACTGCTCAATTCCATTTTATTATTATAGACAAACTCATTGGTGATCGTACCTATAAATCTGGTTGGCATAAGAAATTAGATGCTAGGGAGAAAAAATGGATCACTAAACTTGGAGCTTTATTTAATCCGGGACTAAATGAATATTTATGATTGTACCTTTACATATTTTCAAGTTTATATTGTTGTTACTGAAAAATATAAATATTCATGAGTTCACTGATTAATATGTAATTTTCAACCAATGATATGTTTTCATCTACTATATAAAGATTTGATCACTGTTGTGCTGTTTGTAATACACTGATGAAGGCCAGTATTTTTCTTGGCCGAAACCGGTCTGTTTTGCATTTAATGTGGTCATAGTAGTTTAATAAACTACTGGTACACGGCTCACTTGTTGCTGGCTTATTTTTTATTCTTTAGCTATGTCAAGAATTTCCATGGCAACACCCAGATCTGTGCTGAGCTACAGCAGAATGGCACAAAATATACAGAGCCAACTGATATTGCCAACATCTTGGCAGATAGGTTCAGTGCTAACTTTACTCCCCTCTCACCACCCAAAGGGCCTATAAATATACCAAATGATTGTACAGCACCGTTAATCACCAAAACACAGGTAAAAATGGCATTCTCTAAAGCCAAAAACACAGCATCCATCGGAGTGGACAACATCCCAGCCTGCGTCTTACACAAGCTCCAAAGTGAACTAGCCCCCCACCTAAACTCCATGTTCAATCACAGCCTCACCACAGGCTATGTGCCCACTGAATTTTGCACAGCAACGGTTATCCCACTACACAAAAGGGGAGCCACCACAGACCCCAAGAACTATCGACCTATTAGTCTGACAAGCCTGGTCTGCAAGGCCATGGAGCGTATCATCATGGAACTCATAAACAAAGACATTGGTAACCTCCAAACTTTGGATGCTACCCAATTCGGATTTATAAAGGGTATATCATGTCTCCTAAACCTGGTAGACTTCTTTGAAACAGTTACCAAGGCCATAGACGAAGGCAAGGTGGTTCACACAGCCTACCTGGACCTCGCTAAAGCCTTCAATACTATCCCCCATTCAGAAATAATAGATAAACTCACCAACCTTAACATAAACCATTACATCACAAGATGGGTGGCCAACTGGCTCATGGACAGAACCCACACGGTGAGAATCACAGACTCCAGATCTGACTCCAAACCAATGACAAGTGGAGTGCCCCTGAGTTCAGTTTTGGGACCTCTCCTGTTCGGTATATACTTCTCCGAAGTGCAAGCAAACACTGAGGGTCTATGGCTAACCACATTCACAGATGACTGCAAACTTGGTGCCATAATCGATTCCCCTACCGATGTAGACATCCTGCAACAGGCCCTCACTGAGAGAGATACCTGATGCCAAAACCATGGCCTCAAACTAAATGCCAAAAAGTGCATTGCCATCCCCTTTGGTAAAAACATGGCACCCATGAATTACCAAATAGGGGGAAGTCCACTTAACACAGAAAGTGTGATAAGATAGATACCTTGGGACCCAAGTGGATAGTAACCTCTCCTTTGACAATCACATAGCCACAGTGGTCAGAAAATCTTTCTACATGGCCCACCTAATCACAAAAGGATTTGCATCTAGAAAAAAGGAAGTCATTATCCCCCTCTACTCTTCACTTATCAGACCCCTCATCGAGTATAATGCCCCTTTTGGGATGTACCTCACAAGACACCTGCGATAACTGCAGAGGCCCCAAAACTACCTCACCAAGAGGATTGCTGGCCTCAAACAGTTGTCCTATGCCAACAGGCTCAAGAAACTCCAACTCCACTCGGTCACATACCACTTACTCCGAGCAGATCTCTGTCTGACATACAAAGCTATGTCAAACCCAGAATTAATGGACATGATCCACTTAAAAAAATTCCAATCTCCCCGAGCTACATGCTCTAGGGACCTAAACCTCACCACAACAATAAATAGGACATGCTGGAGAGATAGATTCTTGACCCAGAGACTTCCAATGCTCCGGAACAAAATTCCCATCTACATCAAGCAGAGCTCATCGTTAGCACTCTTAAAGAAAAACCTTGATGAGTGGATGGGTAATAGGAAATTCACCCTTGGAATCACGTCTATGGCTCTGCTCGATAGAGGGACATGAATTTAATCTACATGGGTGGCAAAAGCCAAGACACTTATGCCCTCGGGCCAATAGCCTAGTACCTACCTATGAACCTAAAAAGCCATTTGGATAAATATAGAAAAGACATACCATTTTATCAGCGCATTTAAATGTAACTGAAAAGTACCACACTTAAAACATTTAAACTTTTATGTCTAGAATTAGGGACAGAGCAAACACAGAATTAGGAGAAAAGCACCACATCAGGAAAATATATTATTTACTCATAAGCGACTGCGGTAGTGGTGCTGCGTTGTCGCCTGTTCGATTCTCAGTTAGAGCGTCTTCTGTGTGGCGACATGCGTGAATGGGTGTTCCTTCATTGGAGGCTGTGCGTTAGGCCCGGCAAGCCAGCATGTAAAAATCTACTGCCAATCATTAGCGGACCGGAGTTCCGCTGTGGCGACCCCTAACCGGGAAAAAGCCGAAAGACACAACTGCAACAACATATTATTTACTCATAGTTTCTTAAAATAATTTCTACCTAAGGAAAGATAAAACCAAAGTTCTTAAGACATAACAGGAAGACAGAGAAGAATAAAGAGGACACTGAGTTAATAATTAACTATATACTGCAATGGTTTAATACACCCCAATGAATCATGCTAGCTTCAGGCTACATCTGCCAAAACAATACTGAGGTTATTTAGATAAACATTCATTTGGGCCTTTTTCAGGGAAGACCCACTTCAGATGGCACCAACATTTACAGAAAGGATGCAAAGTATACAAGGGATAAGAGATTAAAGAGTGTTAAGAGCAAAATAGGCAACTACTACCCATATTTGATACTGGAAGATCAGAAGGCTGTGGATTCTATTCCCATCCCAAACTAAATGGCTTTTTAAGTCATAAAATGATTTCACACTCTTGAATAAAAGTTGGAGACAGAATGTCTAAGATGATGAATAACTTGCTAGTCCCAGCAGGAAAATAGGACTGATTTTTATAGTTTTTTGACAGGGCAGGATACACACCTGCACTGAGGATTAATGTTCCATATGTTTCTTTTAGTGTACTTTGTTGTGATCATATTTACTGCACCTTCCTAAATGGCAGCAGCAAGCAGTCAGTAGTGACACACATTTATCTAAAATAGCTGTTGATGTGCTTCTTCTTAATAAAGGGGCTGAATGTGTTTAAGACCATAAAGAGCAAGATTAATGTGTGTGTGTGTGTGTGTGTGTGTGTGTGTGTGTGTGTGTGTGTGTGTGTGTGTGTGTGTGTGTGTGTGTGTGTGTGTGTGTGTGTGTGTGTGTGTCTATTTAAAAGAAATAAACATATTATTAGTAATGAGTGCTTACATTTTTCTTATTTGTTGTACTCAACATTTTTCCCAGAATAAGAGGTCTGATTGAGTGTAGTAGTATTTCGGGGGGGTGTCATTAGCACGACCACTGCATTTCCATTTTTTGGCAGTATTGTCTGTGAGCACATAAAATTATAAGAAAATGAAAAACGTAAGATTAACATTTTTAGCTAGGGTAGAATGCTTGGGCTTACATTACAATAATCTAAAAATAAATAAGCAGCATATTCTGTTGTTAAATCAGTATCAGTGGTACTTCGGAAGCAGACTCAGTACATGTAAAATGGAATGCCTAGAATATCATTTGTTAGGTTTACTGGTCTGGGACTGGTACTCTAAGTTAGATTTGCTTAAGCTTTTTGGTTCTGCTCCATATGCATCTTCCTCTTCTGGAAAATTACATAATTGCTTAAAATATTTTGTGCATAGAAATAAGGAAATTATTGAATTTGAGAATGTTTGGCTATGACAATGTTTACAGTATGATGGTATTTTGGATATCTGTTGGGGCATTTTGTATCATTTGTGTGCCAGAAATAGGTCTCTGAAATAATAGCCTGTAGTTTACATCCACAGAAATCAATAGCATTAAACACAGTACTAGAGGTCTGCACACACCCCCCCCCCCCACACACACACACACACACTGCCACAACCAAATGAAGTAAGATCATGTGCAAGTTCTTGGCTATTGTGATGTGAAAGAAATGCAATACTGTAACCATGGAGATTTATTTTACTTAAACATTGTAGGCTGACAGCAGTTTCTCTGGGTAGGCAGTGAGTTGGACTGGGGGGCAATGCCTATGTGTGAATAGCTGCAGTTCTGTCTTGCTTTGCAAAAATAATGTACATCTCACTGAAGTAAGATCGACCACAAGTTCTGAAATCTGACTATAGTTTATGTGGGGGGAGACGTATACTCACCTTCATGACAGTGTCTTTTTTGTGCCTTTAACCTGACAAGATCAAGTCGTATACTGTGGTTGGGGCTGTGTTTGACTGGAAAAAATGGCCCTGATGCTTACTGTTAAGTCTAGCGTTGCAAAAGTATAATGTCTGTACTTTAAGATGAATGTACAATAATTAGCAAGCTTATGAGTAGTTCCTGTATGTTTCATAACTTTTCATTCTCTATACTGAATGTTTATTTAAAATTGTTTCTAATATGTTAAGCTTTTCTTCCTGGACATTGTTGACAAGTAATTTTTGTTTTATAAAACAGTGTTGCATTGTAGAAACTCAAGTAAATAAAAGTAAAATACATAAAATGAAATGTGTACTTGACTGGCACACTCATTTTATTGACAGAAGCATTAGTCACAGCTTGTAAGTATGCAACGCAGCTGTTACTATTATTTGTACTTTAATCTTGACAGGTAAAAAGCAGCTACTTTACTTAGGTAATGGGGGTGTTTGTGAATTCATTGAGGTGACTGGCCTTGTTTGCTGTCTAAATTATGGCTTTGCAAGATAACTGTTTATTTGGCTGAAGTCGGCTGTTGTGCAAGCCTGTAACTACCGTTTCTGTGCAACAGACTAAATTAATGCAGCCATTAATATTTTCATTTTAATCCAGGCAGGGTCAGCAGATATTTTAGGTTGGCAATTGATATGATGGCAGTTTGTTGATGAAATGTTTAGCACTGTAGCTTGGGTGTGATTCCGCCTTTGCCGAATTAAGTGGGGGGGGGGGGCTGTTTGGAAATGAAGTGAAATGACTGGCCCTACTACTAACTGTTAAGACTGCTGTGCAGTTGGATGGAGTGAGATGGATTGAGTGCAAGTGCTGACCTCTGGATAATGTTTATGTAAAAGATGCAGTTACATTACTGTTTTGCTTGCTTTCTGATTTCAGAGGTTCAAGCCAGGTACTTCTGGTAGCCTGTTGGGATGGGGGACTATCGTGTCAGTGTGAGAATGAAATAACTGGCCGTTTACTGTTGTAATTCTGGCTTTGCAAAACTAATGTGTCTGAGGGAGTAAAAACATGCATACAGGCTGTGACTATTGTCTCTGTGCAGCACATGTATTTTGATGCTGGAAGGATCAAAGCAGACACTGTAGTGGTGGGCAATGAAATGACTGCCCCTGTTTTATCTTTAGCCCTGCAAAGCCAGAATTAAGACAAAATGTAAGTTGTGACAGTGTGTGCATCACAAATGCATTAATATAGTCTTTTAAATCCTGGCAGGGCCAATCCAGATAGCTGGTAGGTCATGGCTGTGGTAGACTGTCAATGAAATGAGTGCTGTTTCTGAAGCTGTACTTTAACATGGATATAACAGTGGCATTTAAATCATTCCTGCAATACCTTCATTTCAGAGTTACAACTACGGTAACCAGAATGAGTGAGCAGAGTATTACAGTGGCCTATCTGAAATCTATTAATTTTTAAAAGACTTAACTCTGAACGAAAAGTTAAGAATCAAGAGGACTGGGAGATCCACACCTGATCTGAAGATGGAGTCTTCAGGTACAACTAGGTCAAGAACATACACACGCACCTTCAGCAGGTCAGTGTATGACAAACACATCTGGATCTGTGGTTGTGAGGAAACAAACAGCTTGTACTGCTTCCCATGTTTGTTGTTCCGTGGAGAGGATGCCTGGACATCAAAGGGTATGAATGACCTGAAGAGAATGGAAGAAAAGTCCAGAAAGCATGAACAGTCTGCTAAACATTTTGACAACCAAATGAGTCTAGCAGTGTTGGGAACTGTGGATATCACATCTCAGTTAAGTAGTGGATACCAGTTATCAGTGGAAAGACAGAATAAGAAAGTGGAAGAAAACCGTCATGTTCTATCACTTATAATAGATTGCATCAAGCTGTGTGTTGAAGAAAGAGCTGCTTTAAGAGACCATGATGAGTCTGAAAAGTTACTGAGTGCAAGAATGTTCCAGAGACTGATAGACGTCACCTGCAAGATTGATCAGAAGTTGGCTGAACACTTGAGAACTTCAACTGTTTTTAAAGGAACATCAAAAACTGTTCAAAATGAACTCCTGGACTGCATGCTAACAATATGCAGAGAAGAAATAAAAAAGGAGATTCGTACTGCAAAATTTATAGCAGTAATTGTAAATGAAACCACTGATGTTGCTGGGCTATGGCAAATTGCTGTTGTGTTCCGTTACATTGTCAATGGACAGGTGTTGGAACGTTTTTGGGGATACTTTACACCACCTGGACAGACAGCAGGACATATTGCTGGTGTGATAAGACAACAGTTGAAGGAAGTAGTGGGATACCAGTATGAAAAAGTGATTACTCAGAGTTATGATGGTGCATCTGTTATGAGTGGTGTTCAGCATGGGGTCCAGGCCATCAAGTGAGTGGAGTTTAAATGTGCCTACCATGTACACTGCTATGCCCAACAACGTAATCTAGTAATGCAAAGAGCCACACAACAGAATACTAAAGGAAGGACATTTTGTTTAGCACTTGGTGGAATTCCAGCCTTTTTCACTCGTTCAGTTGAAAGACAAGCTGCTCTGGATAGTATAGTATCACAACACATGCCAAGAGTGTCAGTAACACGGTGGAATTTTAACATCCATACTGTAAATGCAGTGTACGAGAACTTGGAGTCGCTGTCTGAGTGCTTTCTTTATTTGTACAAGGGTCCTACATCTGCTGCAGCAACTGTACAGGAAGCAAATGGGCTACTGCGAACAGTTGAAGATGATGAATTTAAATTTTGGCTTGCTGTTTTCCATCGTATAATGCCCCATGTTGACATTCGTTACAGGCAACTTCAGTGTTGTACCACAGATGCAACCGCTGTTGAAAAGGATGTGCATACTTTTTTGAATGAAATTGACTGT
>NC_056745.1:630623047-630700547 GCF_019279795.1 Protopterus annectens | reverse complement strand
AAGCTATGGGTCTGTGTCTGATTATACACAGACAAGTGCATATATATATATATATATATATATATATATATATATATATGTATATATATATATATATATGTATATATATATATATATATATATATATATATATATATACACTCCTTATGCATATCAGATGTACAATATGTAATACTGAATAAAGTATGCTTGTGAATTCATATGTGCGTCAGAGTGTTTCCATCTACCTCTGTTTGTATGTATCTGAGTTTTCATGTGCATATATGTATTTGTCTATGTATTTATATTAGCATGTATTTGAAATATGCATACTGATATTTATTTATATATCTATATATATATATATATATATATATATGTGTGTGTGTGTGTGTGTGTGTGTGTGTGTGTGTGTGTTTACATACAATATACAGAGACAGGGAAAGAGAGAGGGAAATATGTAAGTAATTTCCATTATGTATATCAACTAGGCATGTCAGTTGGCATATTTAATTTCATGTATGTGCATCTTTTATTTTCATGTATATGTGCGACAATATTGGTTTCAGTGGATAGGTTGTGTGGCTGCGCAAGTGGGACTGCACACATGTGTGTGTGTCTTGTAGTGTATATGCAAATGTGTCTGCATATAACTATTACTAAATGAAAACCCATGCATAATACATAGTGTTTGTGTGAGACTGAATCTTTGTACTCCTCTCACTGGGAATGTGTCTGATACTATGCAAGTTGTGTATTAGAGTGCTGTTGGCTGCTGCAGCTGATTGCTCATTACTGACAGGGTTAGATCAGAAAGCAGCAGGGATGATAGATGTTCCATTAGGCTTCATGTTGACAGCAGAACCATTCATAGATTGTGTGGATGTTCGTGGATATATGCATATACTTGTGTATTGAAATGATGTATATATCCAGAATTACATGGTCACAAAAATATATGTACATGTGTATGTGTACATATATTTGATGAAACATATACCTGTATCTGTTAGAGTGTGCACTGATGTTAGATATGTATGTGTATGTATAACTTGTTTACAGAGTACCTGTTGAATTTTGCTGTGAGTTGCCATCCGTGACATAGGATCCATTGTAAAAAGCTGAAGGCATACAAATGCAATCATAGTTTACTAACAAATAATTTTCTTTGTCAGATTAGAAATCATACTGCCTATAGTGGACAAATGTATTTGACAAGTGGCCATGACAACTCTACTTGTGATACCATCACACCATCAACACCCACACATAGCAACACTAAACCCACATATGCGGAGGCCCTTAACATTAACCTGCCCAAGCAACAAGGACCTCTGAAGCCGAAATGCAAACAAACACCAGTCACAACCAAAGTGACACATAGCTCACACCACCAGTGTGCCACCCAACAACAGCCTCTAAGGCAAGACAATGTACCCAACACTTTAGTCATAGGTGACTCTATAGTCAGGCACACTGATGTCCCACTCACCATGCTGAACAAGGAGAAAATTACAGTCAGCTGCCTGTCGGGTGCCAGGATCTGCCACATAACACATGCACTCAAGTCACTCCACAACAAGTACAAATACGACTCTGTCATTGTCCATGCTGGAGTGAATGACTTGAGACGTACCTCCCTGGACTACATGAAAAGACGCATGGAAGAGCTCTTCGATCATGTGACCCAGGCAGGTATGACCCTAGCCCTGAGTAGCATCCTAACTTCGCCCAGAATGATACTACAGTATAAGGACAAAATGATTGACTTCAACAATTGGCTAAGCTTCTGGTGTAAGTTAAAGGGGATCCAGTATTTGTCTGCCTGGGAAGACATGATCGACAAACCACAATGCTTTGCCAGAGATTGTTTGCACCTGTCAACCCTGGGATTCAGGTTACTAGCTAAAGCTCTTGTCGCCCCTATAGTGCCCTTTTTAGGCAAGGTTCAAAGGATAAAACCACCACTGTAACAGATACAAACATGCAAAATCTGAAGGTAATGCTACTCAATGCTAGACGTCTAAACCTCAAAATGCACTCACTTGAGGCACTCCTAAAAATGGAGAACATCGATATCCGTGCAGTAACTGAGACCTGGTTCAAGGCTACAAACAGCACCCCTGCAATACCAGGCTACAATTCTTACCACACTTTTCGGCCACAAAACCAAGACCAAAACACTAAAGGTGGAGGAGTGTCCATATTCACCAAGGATATTCACACCTCCAGGCTAGTTGCCCAACACAATGCATCTGAAATTCTCCAGGTGCAACTAACACTAGGTAAGACTGCAATCCAAATTGCAGCTTGCTACAGATCCCCCACCATGCCCCAAGATTCTCACTACACCCTGCCATTAATTGGGAAAAACTACTCGGATACCAACTCCTTTTCCCAACGGTTCTTGGAATTCATAAATTCCAACGCCCTGGATCAACTAATCCATTGTCCCACCAGGGGCTCCAATATCCTAGACCTGGTCATTACCAACATGGGAGATAGATGCTCCACACCAGTAGTTACCCCCTCATTGGTCAGGTCTGACCATAAGCAAATCACCTTTGACATCCACATCCCACTTCCACCCCCCAGTAAGGAAACCTACTTAAAAAACTTCTCCAAAGCCAACTTCATGCTACTGAAGTCAGAAGTGACAAGCTTCACAACACCCACGCAGATGGGATCTGGAAGTTTGACTGCAGAATCCTAGGCACTGTACGAGCACATCCACTCATGCATGAATCGTGCCATCCCAAATAGAACCAAGATGCTCTTCTCCAAAAAAAGGAAGCCAATCTGGTGTTCCCCTGCTATAAACAAACTATACAACAGAAGTAAGAAACTGTTGCAGAAAAGAGGAAGATCCCAGGATGCAATAAACTCCCTCACCAGCCTCAGTAAGAAGCTGAGATCCCTCATAAAATCCTCAAAAGCTAGTTACGAAAATAAAATTGCCAAAGATTCCAAAGACGACAACAAAGCATTCTATAGTTATGTCAAGAATCTAAATGGCTATGCTCAGATCTGCTCTGAGCTATAACAGAATGGCATTAAATATACTGATGCCAAGGATATTGCCATTATCCTGGCAGATTGATTTAGTGCCAACTTCACCCCCATCTCGCCCCCTAAAGGGCCCATTTCGATACCAAAAGATTGCCAAATTCCGATAATCATGGCCACACAGGTAGAAACCGAACTCTCCAAAGCTAAGAATACAGCATCCATGGCACCAGATGACATCCCAGGCTGTGTACTACATGAACAAATGAACCGGCACCTCACCTAAGTGTCATGTTTAATCATAGCCTCACCTCAGGCTTCATGCCCACTGAGTGGTGCATAGCTACAGTTATCCCGCTCCACAAGGGAGGATCCGCCTTGGATCCCGGGAACTACCGTCCCATTAGTCTGACAAACCTGATCTGCAAGGGCATGGAATGCATTATCATGGAACTTATAAACAAAGACATTGGCAACCTTCAAACATTGGAACCCACCCAGTTTGGGTTTGTGAAGGGCCGATCTTGTCTCCTGAATCTGACTGACTTCTTCGAATCAGTCTCCAGAGCTGTGGACGAGGGTAAGGTGGTCCACACAGCCTATCTGGACCTCGCCAAGGTTTTCAACACCATCCCCCACTCTGGAATCATAGATAAACTTACTAAGCTGGGCATAAATCCCTACGTCACTCAATGGGTTGCCAACTGGCTTACTGACAGAACCCAGACTGTAAAAGTAGCCGACTCCAAATTCAGCTCCAGACAAGTGACAAGTGGAGTACCTCAAGGTTCAGTCTTGGGACCACTCTTGTTTGGCATCTACTTCTCTGAAGTACAGGCCAACACTAAGGGACTCTGGCTAACAAAGTCTGCAGATGACTGCAAACTGGGAGCCATTATTGAATCCCCAAATGATGTGGATATTCTACAAAAGGGCCATACAGAAACAGATGCCTGGTGCCAGAGCCATGGGCTCAAGCTTAATGCTAAGAAATGTATAGTTATCCCCTTTGGAAAAAAACATGTACCCATGAATTACCACGTAGGTGGCAGGACACTAAACATCGAAAGTGTGATGAGAGACTTAATAACACAGGTGGACAGTGGTCTCACTTTTGATAACCACATCGCCACAACAGTCAGGAAATCCTTCTATGTGGCACACCTCATCGCTAAGGGATTTTCATCCAGAAAAAAGGAGGTCATTGTCCCACTGTACTCATCCCTCATTATGTACCTCACAAGACATCTGCAACAGCTTGAAAGGCCGCAGAAATACCTCACTAAAAGAATCACAGGCCTAAAGCAGATGCCATATGCTGACCATCTAAAAACCTCTAGCTATACTCTGTGGCATATCGTCTACTCAGAGGCAATCTCTGCTTAACATACAAGGCCATGTCAAACCCTGAGCTGTTGGACATCTCCACTTAAAGCAATCCCAATCCCTCAGAGCCACACGCTCCAGGGATCTAAACCTTGTCATCACAATGAACAAAACATGCTGGAGGGATAGGTTCCTGACCCAGAGACTCCCCATACTCTGGAATAAACTGCCCATACATGTCAAGCAGAGCTCCTCATTGGCCCTCTTCAAAAGGAAACTTGATGATTAGATGGGAGATAGGAAATTCACCCCGGGAATCATGTCAGTCACCCTGCTAGACAGGAATCCAGAGAAGTAAATATTGTGGGAAGAAATACCAGGGAATTGTTATGGCTAGGCTTGCATAGGCCCTAGGGCTGATAGCCTAGTACCAACCTATGAACCTATAAATGACTTATTGCTGCTTATTGACGTTATTACTACTAAGACCCGTGTGAAGTAAGCAGTATCTAACACTGGACTTTGTCTGATGGGTTTTTTTTTTTTTGGTTATTGATTTTTCCTTCTCCCCCCTTTTGTGACATCACCAGCTTATGGTTTACATGTGTAAGAATGCACCTTCACATAAAATTACTCATCATAGTGCATATTCAAGATGACAATGCAGTGTGCCGCTTGCTGTCTAATAGAATATGTCATATACTAAATTACATAACGGATTTTAACGGTATCCATTTCGCATCTTTTTTTTTTTTTTTATTTCTCCAAGTCTTTTGGGTTTCTAATACCATGATGGGAATGGACCCCATTCCTAAGTCAAAGTACGATTAAAGTTCATGCAATTAGTTTTGTTTCAATCTTTGATGTGACTGAAAGTATAGGACAGTTGGACACTAATAAGTCTGCGAATTTTGTAACTACATTTAGTACATATAGCAAACACTGTTTATTTATTTTGAGAAAAAACTGGGACTTATTCAAGATGTACCCAGATATCCACCAGAAAATAGGCAAATGCCCTAGAGTGATCTATAGGAAAGGAAAAAACCTTAAATCACTACTAGAAAAGCAGGACAAGGTAGTGGTGAGGAATCCGGGCATGCACAAATGCCTGAATTGTAATTACTGTAAATTTGTGGATGAAACTAATAGTTTTCATGTAAACGGAATAACGTATAAATTGAAGGGTAAATATAATTGTAACTCAATGTTTGTCACATACCTAGCAACATGTACATCTTGCTTAGGGTTCTACATAGGTAAAACTGAGAGAAGACTGCGGGACAGGATGTATGAACATCTAAATGCCATAAAAAAGTGTAAACCTGAAAATGCCCTTGCTAAACATATATCCTGCTATATGAATCACAGCTTCAAGTTTATGGTTATAGATCAAGTTAAAGTCGACCCTAGGGGAGGCCCAAGACACCTTAAACTTGACAAACTTGAGTTAACTTGGCAAGTGAGACTGAATGCTTACAGTTTCCCTGGGCTGAACGACTCCTGTTGGATTAGTAGTGTGTTAAAACTTAACGGTTTAAAGAGGTGAACAAACATGAGTAAATTGAAGTAACATCAGTTATAAATTAATTTTAATTTCTATATTCACCCACAACTTTTTGTACTTTTATTATCCTACTAAGTAGGTATTAATTAATTTTCCTTTGAGTGGTTCATGTCCGATGTCTCACTACAATCATGTCATTTTACATTTTCATATTTTTGTTTTATAATTTTATGTTTTAATAATTTTAAAACAAAAAACTTTAAATCTTTGCTATTTACTAATTACATTTTTGGGTATTGTATTCATTGTATTGTCAGAACACGTATATGTCCTGTTTCTTTAAATTTTACGTGCTCATTAGTATCAATTAAGTGGTTTTATATATATATTGCCCTTACATTTATTGAGTGTATTTCTGATGAAGTCAGCTGTTGAAGCCGACGAAAAGCGCTTCAAATAAACTCCTTGCTTGTGTCTGCATTTGCCTTCGCCTGTATTTTTTGTTTTATTAGTTGTTTTAGCCTGTTCGTGGTTCCTTTTTACTGTAGTTAGCCAGGTTGGTGTCTGTTTGGGGTGTGCATACAAATAGTATTTACTCACGGCTAAATCTTTGTGCAAAGATGCAAATACTTTTAACCAAAAGTTAGGTAATGCATCTGGGCCTGGGGTTTTCCAATTAGAGGCTCTTCTTAACTTTGCTTTAATCTCTATGGCTGTTACTTCATTCTCATTTCATATCCTGTACCTTTAAACTTCTTATTCTTTCTTTAACTTCTTCTATCAAATTAGCATGTTTGTTATGTTCCACAGGATATTCATAGATACGTCTCCAAAATGTATCTATTTCTTCTTTTTTTTTTTTTTGGCAGTCTTTCAATTCATTTTACCTTGTTTATCAATTTTCTATAAAACTTTCTTTTGGGTCACCAATAAATTGCTAATTTTTTTTACCTTTATATTTATCTGCATATCTCCTACATTTTTCAGCCTGTGCTGAGATTTTTAGTTTGATATTTGCGATAGTGCATGATAGATCCTGATCTGTTCTAATACTGCACAATGCTTTTATCATGTCTATCTTTCTTAGTATTTTTGTTGATCTGTTCTCTCTTCTATATTCTTCTAACAGTGACACTTCTTGTCTTAATTGCTTTATAGTTTTCTCTGTTCGATACTTCCATGATGGTATTTGATTTCTCCCCTTCCTTTCCTTCACTACCCTGTGTTCTTGTGGTAGAACTTTATCAGTTATTAATTTAGCTGTACAGTAATAGATCTTGTTTACTTCTGTTATATTCCATGGATCTCTATGGACATTCTTACAATTACTGTGTTCATTTGTTTTATCAAACATCTGACTTTTTGGGTTTTATTAACCTTCTGCAGTCTATTTCTTTCATTGATCTTAATATGTCTATCTTTGACTATTAAATCAAGCAACTTTTCTCTTAGCTCATTTTCTTCTAAACTGAGGGCACATTTTTTGTTTTCCGTTTCCTGCAAGCATTCTATAGAAAGTTATTTAGCATCTTCCTGTGGCACATTCTCTTCAATTTCATCCTGTGCCATCTGTTGCTCTGTCATATGGGAACTCACTGGTCTGTCACTCCTCAACACTGACTGGATCAGAGTTTCTACAGTTTCCTGTTCCTTCCTTTGCTGTTCAGCTTCAAGTGAACATTTATCCTGGTTTCCTGTGGAAGGCTCCAAAATATCTTCATATTGCACCTAACCAATTGCTTCCCATTCCATTGTTTCCCCTTAATTTGGATATACATTGCTCTATCCTGTTGTGGTGCTTTCTGAATAAGATTTTCTACACTGAATCCTTCACTTTGCAGGTACTCCATAACCTCAGTTTATGTTTATTTAACCTCTCAATTACTAATAGCCTTTTCCTACTTTTTCTCTTTATCTTATTTTTTGTATTGTAAAATTTTCTATGTCCGGATTCCTTTTCCTATATTTCTCTTCAGATATCTTTGGTGCTACTCTTTTTGTATTGGTTAGTTTTGCTTTCTCCTTTGCATTAATATTTCACCATATTAAATCTCTTTTTCTTTCCCATGTCCATATTTCTTCTTCAGATGTCTCCTGATCTTCCTGCTTCTCCTTACTTTGGGGACTCGCTCCATCATGCTGTGATGAAACCTGTGTTAGACCTTCAACACCAAATCCTTCACTTCGCAGGAACTCCATAACTTCAACTTTTCTAAATTTCTACTTTACTAATCTTCTTTTCTACATTCCCTCTTTGTGATATTATTTTTTATTGTGAAATGTTCCATATCTGGATGCCTTTGCCTGTATTTCTTTATGAATATCTTTGGGGCTGCCTTCTTTATATTGATTAATATAGCAATAACCCACGCCTGGGTGTGGGTAATGCTAAATTTACCCACGGTTGGCGTGGTTTGGTCCCGAGGGACCAAACAAAGCCAACCGTGGGTAAATTTAGCATTACCCACACCAGAAGTGGTTATTATTATACCATGACATTATTTAAGAAAAGAAACTATTACTTTTCTTAAATAATGGCATAGTATAATGCCTGTTTACTGCCCTTCCGCAGATGTCTGGCATCCGCGGCAGTTCTGATGTACTGCACGCCTGCACAGTACATCAGAGCTGTGGGCAAAAGCAATGGAGAAAGCAAGATCTCCGTTGCTTGTTTTTAGTGTCTCGCTATGTTAAATGAGTTTAACATAGCGAGACAGTTTTAAAATAAGCAACGGACATCTCCGTTGCTTATTTTAAAACTGTCTCGCTATGTTAAACTCATTTAACATAGCGAGACACTAAAAGCAACGGAGATCTTGCTTTCTATGTTGCTTTTAAAACACTGTCTCGCTATGTTAAATGGGTTTAACATAGCGAGACAGCTTTAAAATAAGCAACGGAGATCTCCGTTGCTTATTTTAAAGCTGTCTCGCTATGTTAAACCCATTTAACATAGCGAGACAGTGTTTTAAAAAAACGAGTTATACTAATGGAAAAAAGTCCGGGCGACCGGACCTTTTTCCATTAGTATAACTCGATTTACAACGGGCACGCTGGCCAATCAGCGTGCACGTTTTGGGGGGGTCATGGTATAATTTGGCTTTTACCTTTGCATAAATATTGCACCATATCAAATCTCTCTTTCTTTCCCATGTCCATATTTCCTTTTATACTTTTCAAAAATCTCTAGATTTTGTTGTTTATATTTTTGCACTTGCTCAGATGCTTCTTTTTCCAAACAGATCAAAGTTTCTTGATCTATATACTGTTTTTCGCAAATCTGTTGTATTAATGAATACACATTTTTATTTGAAGCTTCTGACAGTTTTTCTTATGGAAGTATTTTTCTTTCCTCTAATTTCTCACTTAATCATTTTGTATATCTTGTGTCTGGAAATTCTGAGCTTTTTTGTATAATAGTAATAATACATAATTTCTTTCTTATCCTCAATAGTCCACTTTATCATCATTATGGCTCTTCTTTGGCCTATTGTATTGTTTTTTGTGATTTTTGTGGACTACTATTTCCCATTGTAGGAATGTTTCTGTATTTTGAGAATTCCACATTGTCATCTTTTCCAGTCCAGGCACCAGTGTTCCTACCAGGACTGGGCACTTTTTATCCTGGGTCTTGTACACCCAGCTATCTTTTTTCATTTTTAACCTCTGTCCATGATATATGCTATATAAATGCAGTCTATATATCAGTGTTGTCTTGGTGAGACTGTGAAAAAACAGGGTCCACCTCATGATGGTACTAACCAAGACTTGAGGATGAATTCAGTTTCAGCAGTAATACTCTCCTTTACTTGCTGACTTATCACCTCTCCATTTGGACCCCAATTCAGTACCCCTTCTTTCTAATTTCTCCAAATCTTTTGGGTTTCTAATATCATGATGGGAATGGACCCAATTCCTAAGAAAAAGTATGATTAAAGTTCATGAAATTAGTATTGTTTCAGTCTTTGTCAGCCAAAAATGCTCTTCACACCACCCATAATGTGACTCCTCCTGCAATTCATATGGGGTTACATCGATTGGTAATATAGCTAAATATGATTGTAGATTTTTTGTTATAAGACCCGTTGCTCCTACTACTTTTGGAACTGTCTGTGTATCTTTCTTCCACATTGCTCTCATTTCTGCCTGCAGATACTGGTATTTTATGACTTTGTGTCTCTCTGTACACAATACACTGTAGTCACTGGGTGTGGCAATTTCAATGATCAATGCTACTTTTGTCTTCTTTTCTTGGACCACTATATCCAGTTTTCTAACATCTATCTTTTGAACTGTTGGTAATGGGTGATCCCATGTGATATAAACTTTATCATTTTCTATGATGCTTTGTGGCTCATGTTTCCAGTGTTTTTCATCCACTTCAATACCAAAATGTTTGCACAATCCCCAGTGCAACAGTCAAGCCACATTATTATGCCTTTCAGTATATGGTACTTCTGCCATTAGTGTGCCACAACCAGCAACCAGGTATGTGACTGCTTCCAATTCAGTGTTACAAAACCTACATTTTTCTGTTTCTCTCACATGTTCAAAGGACTGTGTAAACCAGCATGTACGTAGCCCACTATCTTGGGCTGCCAATATTAACCTTTCATTCCTTGATTTGAATTCACTTCTCCTTAACCATTCCTGCATTCATTCCTGATCAACATGAGTTTTTTCCAGAATTTTTATATACTTGTAACTATATTTATGTTTTTTCCACATTTCTTGCCTTCTCATCCGGTCCTTCACCTTATATTCTTTCTTTTATTTTTTTGCCACATTCAGTTGCTGCCTGACTTTTATTGGATTCCTATCATGTCATGAAACCTTTACAAGTTCAAACCACATATGGTCGAGACTATATGTTCGAATTTGTAAAAGTTCAAGTGTGTGAATGGAAATCTCCATAGGTGGAGGTTTCCATTCATTTCAATGTGGTGCAATCTTGGAGTTGGTATATTTAAGTAGCGAGGGGTGTGGGGGCACAGCTCCCCATGTAGGTGGTGCAGGGGGGCTTGCCCCCCTGCTTACAACAGTTTATTTCGTTGTCCATTGTGTTGTTTTTTTTTAGGTAGTCGAAGTTATGTAACTTCGAACATAACGGTCCGACCATAAGGTGTTCGAAGTTACGTAACTTTGACTATGTGATATAGACCCATTTTTATCTATTTTTGGTTTGATTTCCATTCCTGCTTGATGTCGACATGCTTCTGCTAAATTAAGCAGAGACGTCATCTTAGATTTATTCTCCTCATGTTTCAAAACTTTTACTACATTTGGATCTTGTGAGGTCAGCAGATATGTGTGGAGTCCCATGATTGCAGATACATGTAATCAATTTCAAGGAGGCCCATCCCTCCTTCAGAATGAGGAATATATAATCTTGCTATACACTGCTTTTTATAAATCATTTGGTGACCATGAAGCATCCTTCTTGTTTTAATATCTAATCTATCCAACACTTTTTTGGGGGGGGGGGGGCAGTCAATCACTCCAAAACTGTAAGTTAGGACAGGAAGAGCAAATTGATTTATAGCTTGGATCTTGTTCCTAGATGTCAAGTGCTTTTCTCAGGATTAATTTAAGTCTTCTAAAGTATTCCTTACTGAATTTATTCACATTTGTTTATGTTTTATTGCTGATACTTCATCAATTCCCAAATATTTATACACTCCCACTTGCTCATGTTCTTTTATATTACATTCTTGTCCCAAACTGATGTTTCCTGGTGCTGCAGTTCTTTCAGTGTAGGTACTGCGATGGAGCATGAAAAAAGAACATTGCAGCAAGGTATGCAGCTTGAAGGTTGGTATTATATACAGTGTGTTGTGATGTTTTCAAATTTGTTTTGCTGTGAACATATCGGTGATAGTAGTTAGATGTTAATATTTTCATCTCTGTTGGTTTAGGTGTCCATGAGAAACCTGTACAGGTGTAGATATGTGGCCATAGCTATGTGTACTCTCCTTCAAAAAGAGCCATATAAATTGGAGAACCAAATATGTGGGTACCTCAGTCAGAAAAGCAGGTATCCTGGGTCAAAAAAGAGTCTTGTGGGGGGATGGTCTGCTATCCATGCTGTGGGAGAAATATGCCAGTGGTGAAGAAGCAGATATTCTAGTACTGCATCTGGGAGGAAATGACCTGGCAACATGCCCCTTGTAGATCTGAAAGGGGAAACAATGAGAATTTTGGGCAGACTGCTTATATGGTGGCCTAAGCTGGATATTATATGGTCAAATTGGAAGGACAGATGAAATATTAAGGCCAATGAGAAATGCGAAGACTGCATAATAGCTTTATGTGGGGACAGATGAAGCTGTGCAAAAGATTTGTTATTCACCATAAATCCATGAATTCTAGGTTACCAGAGTTATGACCGTGTTCACCTCAGTGACAGTGGACTTGATAAAGTTATATGTCATTTAAGAGATTCAGTCTTGTTTGCCAAAATAAAGCTTCACACTTATAGTGTTTTTTTTAAATAAATGGACTGGGAAAGCATTCAAGCAATTGTTATAGTTTGTCTGATTCATTAATGTGTTTTTTGTCAAGAATGACAAAATTGTTCTGTCCATTGAGCAGTACACAACAATGTGATGTGGCAACACTCTTCATTACACTTTCCATATAAAACACTGAATGTACTCTTTTAGGACTTTATTGATTTTCACTGATACTGCAGTGTGGGCAAGGAAGGCTGTGTTCCAAGTGCAGGGGTATTGAACAATATGTACTGTGGTTTATGCATTGACCCTCTTTGTATGGGTTTACTGCATGGCATAGTTTCAACATAGAGAGGCACAAAATTAGTGTATTGCTTCTTTCTGAACTGAAAAGAATTGACTCTGTACTAAAGTACATACGGTATTTGTATCCACTGACCGACACTGATAGCTCCCACATTACTTGCAGATATTGCATTATGGATGTTGGTAAATGGTGGACTCAACACCATTATCATGCATGAAGTTGGTGTCCATCTGTTTTTTTTCTTGAAAAGGTAGTCCTGAGGTAATACATTCAACCAGTCAACTTATTTTGTGATAACACATTTGGAGTTCAATGCAGAATGATGCAAGATGAAGGCACAGTAAAACTTTGTGATATTAGTGTAATTAAGTGTGGAAAGCATAATCCTTAATTATGACTCCTGTGGTATTGAAAAACTGTATATTCTTAGCCAATGTTTGGGACACTTTGCCCCACACACTTGTGTTCTATTACATACTCTTCTGTAGGAATACCAACATTTCTGGACTGTTATTTGTGAGGAATGCATGATGAGGTAGAAGTTGCTAAATAACATATTATTATTTTACAGGTTCTACTATATGGCTGCATACTGGGCGTATGTTTTATGGATTTTCAATAACCAAAGACTGGGATGTGGGAACACAGTGTCGTTCGGGCACGGGTAGTCTCCTGTATACATCAACAATTTCCTGCAGATGACAACGGATACTTTGGGTTCTTGCCTTTTGAAGGGATATGGGTCTACCCTGAGTAACTGTTGACATACATATGTGCAGTGCTACAGAAATGGCCATTTAATATCTCTAATCCCCAGCAGATGACCTTTCTGATTCATTTATATAAACATGTATTAAGAAAGTGTAAAGTAATCTGCTACAATGTTTGCGACATGGAAATAAAAGTTTTAATGGTTTGCCAATTGTTTTGACTTCCCATTATTTTGTGCGGATTGTGTCAACAAGAGATGTAGTAGAAGATGGGTAAAGATTTGTCAGATATCTTAGCAAATATTCAGCACAGAGTGTACATGCAGACTTTCACTGGCATAGTGAAACATTTGTTAACTGATGCTTTGTATATTGCAGGACATGCTACTGAAAGGTGTGCATTTTCAACAATGTGCAATATGCTTGATGGCACTATACACAATAAAGCCAGTGATGATCATGGCATAAATCTATGTCACATACTTAGCTCTGGGTAATAATGCCTTATCTGAGAGTGTGTCTGTGTCATGACTGTGTAGGAATGAGTTGAGATTGTGCACTCGTGTGGCACATGTGCCAAATACCTGCCTGTATTAAGTTGCTGATTTTCCAATGATGTGAACAGCAAATGGCTGACTGTGTCCATTTACATATGGTTGCATTGTATATGACATATTCACTCTCCACATAATTGACATCTGACAGTATACTGGACTGTGATGCACACTTGTAGGAAAAGTGGACATTTTCACTTTGTATCTGAATTTGGATGCAAGGCTTGATCGGTGTGATGTCATTGGTACTTCCTAAGTTTCATTGTATGATGACTCCATACAACATGTGCTCAACATTTATTCCATATTGACATAAGGGACAATGCTAGGTATAAAATGATTGTAAACATCCACTACTGATAAATTGTCATTGATATAATATGCAACTACACACATACAAGTCGTGCAAAGCCAGTAGTTCATGGAACTAATGTAATGTTGTTTACTCCGAATTGATTAACAAATCACAGGTGAAGCAATATGTATGTGACTATCTTGTAATGGTCACTTAGGCTACAACAAACTTTGCTAATGTAAACCATTAGAAATTGTCACTGAATATAGTTACTGTCTCATTAAGACAAAATGCATGACTACAGCTTAGTGCAGTTTTAGTGCTCAGGCAGGATTAGTGAAGGTAGTTTACTGTCCATCTCTGTACCAGAAGAATGCAAAGTTCCTGTAATCATGGCTGCACAGGTAAAAAACACACTATCCAAAGCCAAGAACACAGCATCCATGGGACCTGACGACATCCCAGGCTGTGTTCTACATGAACTACAAAACGAACTGGCACCCCACCTAAGTACCATGTTCAATCATAGCCTCACCTCAGGCTATGTGCCCACTAAATGGCGCACAGCAACAGTTATCCCACTCCACAAAGGGGGAGCCACCACAGACCCCGGAAACTACTGCCCCATTAGCCTAACAAGCCTGGTCTGCAAGGCTATGGAGCGTATCATCATGGAACTTATAAACAATGACATTGGTAATCTCCAAACTCAGGACCCCAACCAGTTCGGGTTGGTAAAAGGCAGATCATGTCTCCTAAACCTGATAGACTTCTTTGAAGCAGTCACCAAAGCCGTAGATGAGAGTAAGATAGTTCACACAGCCTATCTAGATCTCGCCAAGGCTTTTGACACCATCCCCCACTCTGGAATTATAGATAAAATCATTAAACTAGGTATAAACGCCTATGTCACAAGATGGGTTGCCAACTGGTAAACTGACAGAACCCACACTCTGCTAGACTCCAAATCCAGCTTCAGACCTGTGACAAGTGGAGTACCACAGGGTTCAGTCCTGGGTCCTCTCCTGTTTGGTATCTACTTCTCTGAAGTACAGGCCAACACAGAATGTCTTTGGCTAACGAAGTTTGCAGATGACTGCAAACTAGGAGCCATAATGAAAACTCCAAAAGATGTGGACATCCTACAAAACGGCCTTGCTGAGACAGATGCCTGGTGTCAAAGCCATGGCCTCAAGCTCAATGCCAAAAAGTGCAATGTCATTTGGTAAAAACTCAGTACCCATGAACTACCACATAGGTGGTAGTCTACTTAACACCGAAAGTGTGATAAGAGACCTTGGGACACAGGTGGACAGTAGTCTCTCCTTTGATAATCACATCGCCACAGTAGTCAGGAAATCCTTCTATGTGGCACACCTCATCACAAAAGGTTTCTCATCCAGGAAAAAAGAGGTCATTGTTCCCCTCGACTTGTCACTCATTAGACCCATTATAGAGTACAATACCCCTTTTGGTATGTACCTCACAAGACATCTACAACAACTGGAAAGGCCACAGAAATACCTCACAAAGAGGATTACCGGCCTCAAAGAAATGCCTATGCAAACTGTTTCAAAAAATTGCAGCTTTACTCTGTTGCATATCGCCTACTCAGAGGCGATCTCTGCCTAACACACAAAGCTATGTCAAACCCAGAGCTTATAGACATGCTCCACTTAAAGAAATCCCAATCCCTACGAGCTACACGCTCTAGGGACCTACACCTCATCACCACAATAAACAGAACATGTTGGAGGGATAGATTCCTGTCCCAGAGACTTCCCATACTCTGGAACAAATTATCTTATCTATATCAAACAAAGCTCCTCATTAGCACTCTTCAAGAAAAATCTTGATGATTGGATGGGAGATAGGAAATTCACCCCGGAGATCACTTCTGTAGCTCTGCTTGACAGTGGCACAGGAAAATCATTTTCTTGGGTGGCGAAAGCCAGGGTACCTTTGGCTACGCTTATATAGGCCCTAGGGCCATTAGCCTAGTACCTACCTATGAACCTATGCAACCTATACCTTTGAAGGGATTGTATTCAAGAGAGACTGATACAAAGGAGGCACACACACACAAAATGACCCAAACACAAATGGAATTGGTCTGCAATATTTAATCTAGACATTCTGCCAAGTACATGGTTGGGTGTATTTCACCATAGTGTTGTACACCCAAAGTAGATCTTTGTCATTAAGTTCCTATGAAGGTATATTCAATACCACTGCAGTCTTTGGTAAAAGTCTGCACAGATCAAAATTATTTTCTATTTCTATGTATAGACATAAGAAGCAGTCAACCATGGCCATGGGTTGCACTGCAGCACAGATACTTATATTGTTGAGTAAATGTTTTGATTGATACAGCGGATATTTACAGTGTTTTACAAGTGAACTGAGTGACATGTATTGCAACCACTAACTACATCTATTTTTATTTATTTGGTACAGATTCTTCACTATTATCCACAAAGATCTGACACAATGCCCCAGTGTTTGGCTTATGGCTGCTAAACATGATGAGGTCACAATCCCGAAGACATGTCATTCCATAGATTTCCCCGCAATGCACAACAGTGCACTCTGTGGGTTCATCAATGTGGAACCGCCGTTAATGACATTTGAAAATTTGCAAAGGAGGAGATTGTAAGTTTGTGCTCCTGTCACTCTGAAAAAGACATGTTTGAGCTGGATTACACTTTGAATTGATGCCAGAACACATAAAACCACGTAATCGTCATCATATATTGAAGGCCAATGCTCTGTTTCACTTTGCTCTAAATCAAAAAAGAAATAATTCAGTGCAACGCATTGAACAGAACATGCAAAGAAAGGTATGTATATTCGTACAGTAAGAACTGTTATAAAATAATATCAGAACAGTACTGTTGTAATGCCAATATTGAGAAAACAATATTATAAACCACTAACCAGTAGCAAGGATGTATTTAAGCACTGTAAGGTTGACGTCGATTGTCATTAACAGAATGAAGTGGATGTGACATACTGCAGCATAACCTGTAGCCTAAAGTAAGGCGGAGATCCTAAGAAGGGGGTTATGGATTTGATGCTATTTGTACTACATTAGTACTGTGCAGATACCTTGCTGTTATACACGCATGTGTGACTGTATAGTAGAACACTGGGGCAATTTGAGCTAACAATGCAGTACATGAAGTTTTTTTTCATTTAATTTCCAGCTTGTGGAGGACTTGCTGTCAGAAGCAAACTCTATACAAGAGCATTTGGTGGACCTAGCCAGCTGCATTAATATGCAGGTAAATGAAATGGCTTGTATCAGGCTAAAGTACATGTGAAATGATAATATCCACTTCTTTTTTCACTTATTGCACAATGGTGTACAATTGAGACTTTATAAATATAAATATTATGCATTGTAATTATGAGACAGTAGCATGCAATTTCAAGAGTAGATGATAATCGGACTGTACTATACATATCTGATTCATTACTGCAGTAGAGCTGCCTATGAGTTGTTGTACATCTGAGTGACTAACATTTAATGAACACACAGGATGCAAGTATGAGTAGTATAATCACAGTAAGGTGGGCATTTCCATGATGGAGTTGTTATCAAGTGACACACTTCAATTAAACAAGAAAAAAATAAAAGACAAGGGCTGTGACTCCTGTTAGTGTAATACATTCCTACAAAGGAACGTTTCAGTAGAGATGATTGAAAGCAGGTAACCAAATGGAGGGTATATAGGACTGGAATTGTGTGGAGAGCTCATTCACAACAAATTCTTTTTCAATATGGGAAGTTCCCTGATGCCGTGTCCAAATTTCCCCTCATTTTAGAAATACCGCTATGGTCCCCCCCCCCCCCCCCATGAAAAGAGACTGCTAGACTAATGGGTAATGACACATTCAACAAAAGACAAGGGTATATATACATATATGGATACAGAGATGCATAAATCATTGTATAATTATTATTTCTTCTCTATTTGGCTTAATAACATCATTCATCAATTACGGAGTGGGAGGATCATCCTCAGAGCATACAGATGGATGTTAAACAGCCAAAGACAACTCTGTACTCAGATTCAGGCATTCAGCATAACTAAATAAGTGATACGTATTAAGTAAAACATCAGTAACATAGCAAAAGATGCCATGCACATAGTATCAATGTACACTGATTGCTTAGTGGTATCATTAAGTAATAGTGAGCATAGTTGGTTTTGCACTTTGCAGTGGACTTATGGGCTACATACCTTGGCACCTAGAGGATAGCAGTGTAGCAGTTTTTGCTACTTGGCTTGTTCAAGAATTTGGAAGTATGGTCAAACTTAAAATGGAATTGGCAGGGAAGAGTGTATAGTGAAGCTGCACGTCTGTGCTTTATTTACACAACCAATTTTTAATGTGCCTACTTGTTGTTAATGTTTTGTTGACACAGAACAATTTCAGTCAGAGGTCATGGCAGAGCATCCAAGGGCAGGAGAAGTAGATATTTTCATTCTGGTATAGTACACAACCAGGAGTGTTGAGATTTATTGAGTAACCCTGTATTGTGAAAGACTGACATTACAGACTTCTGCAATCTTAGTTGATGTGATTTATTTTTAAATGGGTAACATAGCACAAGCTTTACACCAAGAAAGGGACACTACTTAATTGTCAGACAAGAGTAGTTCTTAACATGATTTTCATGATTCAGTGTGACATAAACTTACCTAAGGTAGAGAAAGGGTATTTATAAAACAAGAAAATGCTGCAAGTTTTTTTAAGTACTCAGCAGTACTGTGTATACTAAGTGTAATGTATACAAAGAACTTTTGAAATATACTGATAAGGATGCCTGTATTTTGGATTCTAAACAGATGGAGATGAAAACTGTACCAGTCTGCACAGTAGTATTTGTGGAGTAGTACATTCACAAATCTGGGTAAGGTCAGACCAAAAAAATGTGTACTGCATGCAGTGTTAGAATACAAGCAAATATAACAACACAAAAGCTAAGTTTACAGAAAGCCATGATGTTGCTATTCAATTCTCAGAAATAGTAGTGCAACCATTTATAGATCACAATTACAGTAAGGCGTCAAAATGCTCACAGAAGAGAGATGAATTGCAGGCAAGCACAAAAGTGGGCATAGGTCATAATGATAAGACTTTGGAGATTGATATTAATCATCATACAATGTTACAGTCCATAATTGAACCAGTGCAGGACCAAGAGCAAAATTATGTGAGTAGCATTAGTGATGCTTGTAATAAAGATTGTATGCCTGAAGGAAGTACAGGAAATGAGATTGACAAGATTCAAGAAGACCCAGACTAGTGTGAATCATCAGAGAGTATGTCTCAATCTGAGTTGGATGAATTATCTCAGGAATTGTCAGAGGAAGAGATTCTTGTTGGACAAAAAAAAATAATTGTTTTTGAGAGCTGCCTCGATAAGTTGTTGAAGCTGATGTGTCCTGTGTGCAAGACACATGCTTGTGAAATTGAGAAAAAGACCATATTTGGTACATTTCTTTCTGTGAAAGTATCCTGTTTTAATGGACATGAAATTGTAAGTTGGGAGAAGCCAACTACTGCTTTCTTGAATGGCTGCAGGAAACCTAATGAGTATAGCCTAAGTACTGTTCAGTGGAAGTATATATGCACACATATCAAGGTTTTGTGTCTACCTTGCTCTAGAATTCATTTTGCAGTGGAGCAGGATTGTGAAAGGGTGGCATCAGTGGGACTGGAAAAGATAGGTTTTGAAAGGTACATGAGAAATTTAATTAGTAAGGGTGTGTATATCAGTGTAGTAGCAACAGACAGGCATTGTGGTATAGCATCAGTAATGCACAGTGAATTTACTCAGCGAGAACATCAGTTTGACATCTGGCCCATGTTCAAATGTATTTGTAAAAAAATATGTTAGCTGCCAAACAGAAAGGATTTAATGCCATGGTGTTGCAGTATTTGTAATAATCTGTGATCGCGTATGGCAAAGTGTGATGGGGATCCAGTATTACTTATGGAGAAATGGTTGTCCCTGTCATTTCATATGACTGACCAAAATAGCTGGAGGGCACTACAAAATATGTAAAATGTCCACATGAAGTACCAGTTCCTCAAGAGAGTGATAAAAAGTGGCTAGAAGAAGAAGTCGAGTGCCACAGTGCACTGCAGAAGATTATAAGTAACCCATTGCTTCTTAAAGATCTGAAGCAGATTACAAAAGTTGTCATACTGGCAATCTGGAGGTATTCCATGCATTGCTGTGCTGTTACTGTCCAAAGTTAGAGCATTTCAGCTACGGAGGCATGAAAGGAAGAACAATGTTAGCTATTTTGGACCACAATGCAAATCAAAATAGGGAACATTTAGTTATTAGGTGCCCCTCTAGTCGCTCTAGGCCATTTGGTGAAAAGACATACAGAATAGTGTATCCCAAGGCAAAGGAGTGGATAGCAAAGCCTATATTTGAAGGTGGGAAGTATGACTATATCTATGATGAATGTAGTGTCTGCCAAGACAGGTAGTCTGATTGTGGAGTCAATGGAAGTACTACAACTGCCCAGAACCATCGCTAGATCTGAGCAGCCTGAGAAAAATACTGTCATTTTACAGTTACTGTCATGCTTTGGCAATAAGTAGTAAGGTACACAAAGAACTGTATAGGTATAATGAGTATGTAGTAAATACATGTTGAGTAATGTAGAAAATAATGAGAACCTGTACGACATGTGAGGAGGTTAGTGGAGCTCGAATTCTAAGCTGTGAAATTGTTAATTACATATTAACTCATTGACCCCGACTACCGTCTCATAGCGCCTCTGTGCTTACATCTGAGCACGCTATGAGACGTGTGTAATTTCATGCTGTTACCCCCGAGTCCCTTCCACAGGCGCAACATATTTCCCAGTCTTATTTCAGCCCCATATTGTGAAAACTAAGTTGAAAAAGTAACTGAACTTTGCCAGTTATCTTCTCAACTTAGCTTTCAAATCCCGGTAACCTTATGTTTATATTTAATTATTTTGATTAAATTGGCTTTTTTCACACTAAGCCGATTCTGCCTGTATTCCTTGAAAAAAGTGGTGGCAGCCAATCAGGTTAGTTAAATGCAAGCCACCACTTGCCTTACACCTCCACCCCCCAGACCTATTGCCATTGTTATTAAGGCTATCATGGGTGATATAAAGCTCCCAAAGGCATACCTAAAATAGTAATTGTAAAAGTTATTTTTTAAAGATTAAAGCACAGAAATATTAGCGTGGTTTTGATGGCTGGGTTCTGCAAGCAGTGAGTGTTTTGCTGAGCATGACAAAAGATAGCATTTGCATCTTGCTCCTTTGTTTATCCACAGCCAGCAGGGGCTGTGATTTATGGAATAGCATATTACATTTTCAGATGGGGGGGGGGGGTTCATTTTTATTTGCTTTTATGTAATGGGAATGATGGATGATTATAAGCAATAACACTTATTTTTAATACCACTTCAGTATAGGATGTATCCATGTAACATTCTTACTTCTTTTGTTCTTTGTGCAAAATTCAAATTAACTTGAATTCTGAAAGTAAGTGTTACTTGATGTCATGCTCGTGTAATGTTGCCTTATATAAGGTTATGCAAGCAGAGGCTATAAAATGTAATTGCACTTTCAGCCTGACAAATTGAAAACTATCCTGTTCTTTTTTTGTCATGAGTGGGGCCGGAGGTGTTTATATGCGCCATTATTGTAAAAGCACTTGTCAGTGTTTTGTTTACTGCCTTTTTGAGGTTTGATGTCACTTTAAGTCCATTCATTGCATGTGGTTCTCTGAACTGACTTGCTTCTCATACATATATTAGTATATTTTATTAATTGGGCTGAGACATGGCCACCTGTTTCTACATTTACATCTCACAATTTGTATGTACTTAAAAAAAAGTTAAATCGGGGGCTCTCTCAGATGTTTCTTATTGCTGGTGATATAGGAATACTGTAGCTACTAAGTGGGCTTTTTTGTAGTGGCCACTTTATCAATAACACGGTCAGTTTTTGTATTACCAGGGCTGCATAAATTTTATACACCAACATTTCATGTCTTTTTTTATTTAATTCTTAGTTCCAGGGTCTAAGAGGTTACTTTATCTTCAGCAGAGTTACTTTGGTGTGTGCAAACTGTAGAAAGGTTGGAAAGCTTGTCTTTCAATGCTGAAATAACTGCTTAATACCATTTCTTTGTATGAAAATTTTTGAATCTATCTAAGCGTTGTGTGACAGTAGTCCTAGAAATGTTTTTATGTAGCTGGGAATGTTGGTGAAATTTGCAGCTGAAAAGTTTCCCTATGAAAGCTTTTGACTGGTTTTATAATGTGCGTAGGTAGCTCTGATAAGTATGTCTTATGGCAGTAATGTAACTGGTTGAGTATGCTGTTTAATATCCACCTAAAACTAATAGGATATTGTTGGGGGCAAAGTACAAAAATGCTGTAAATATGTTCCATTGTGTTTGTAGAGCAAAACGTATAGCTGTGTGACTTGTAAAGACAATTTTGGCATAGTTGCTTGAATGTATATGTTTGTTGGGATGTTATTTTTTCCATCACTGTATACTAGTGTTTGTGAGCATTGCAGTGATTGATAAGGTCTTTACCCTGGCTGAGTGGGTGATGCAATTCCCATTTTGCTTTTAAGAAAATACATTGGTAGTTTTACTGTATTGGTCCACTTTTAGGTGCAGAGTCTTAAATTAAGATTGTCATAACACATGGTAGGTAGTGCTAATGCAATCATTTTCCAGTGCATATTAATGAGGTCATGTATTATTTCCATTTGTTTAGGAAATGTGATTTTATTTTGAGTGATATAAGAGTAAGAGTTGGTTGATGCTTCCACGTAAGTTTTCAGTTTTTTTTTTTTTTTTTTTGCAGATATTGGCAGTTGCCTAAATGACAGCCAATCATTTCTAACAATTTGGGAAAGTGTGGAACACATGAGGTGCCTTGTGATTTCCCAGAGAGATAATGTGCACAGATTACACAGATTACAGCAGCATATTTGTGCATTAATTGATATTTTGGGTCTCCGTTTTAAAGTTTTGAAGTTATTTTGTAACTGACGTTTGTTTCAGCTAGTGATTAAAATCAAAATGTTTACTTAAACTTTTGTGGCTGTTTTAAACTGTATTGCATCTTTCATAGCTATAAAAAAGTTGGAGGTAGAAAAGGGCTTGGCTAAGAAGGAATACTAGTTGACTGATGGAGGCTAATGGAGCAGTCATAATAGCAAAGTAAGAAGAGCACTAAGAAAAATGAAGTCGGTGAAAGAAGTAGATTGTGATGAGATCACAGCAGATACGATCAAACGGTTAGGTGAAGGGGGCAGACCTTAGCAGTATGGAAAGGACATTTTCAACAGTGGCTAGCATAGAGGTATCAACCTCTTCTCATACTGTATGAAATTGCTAGAGGTGGTGAAAAGTAAGATGGGAAATGAGCATCACCTGATGTTTGCAGTGAGAGTTGTTACAGTATATGTACAGGGACCCAATAATGCAAGTACAAACTGTGTTTATTATTTTATTTCCAGGCTGGAGAGTGATGTCACAAAGGCTGCAACATGTATATGTGAACATTTGTACATAGACAGTAACAGAAGGGCTTCAGTTATGAATGAGAAAGGAATTCTGATCAAAGTCCAGTAATGATAAACTGCAACAAGTGGTGGTAGACAACATATATCTGTAGTTGTTACTGAAAGAAAATTGTTCAGACACTGATTAAACCTCAGGGAATCCTTAAAACTTAGAAAGGGGCATGATCTAGCAGGTCTGTGTTTTCAGGGTTCTGAAATGCAAGATTATGCCAGCATGTGATTGTACACTTGTATAGATGTTGTTAAATATCTTTGAACAGGGATCTTGGACATCTAAAAATCCTACCCCATAGTCCAGACATATGGAGAATACGGTATATTGGTGTCACATGGAATACACAACCAGTACTTGCCAGAAATTCCTGCAGCTCCTTTAATGTTGCTGTAGGTCTCTTGGCAGCCTCCCTGACCAGTTTTCATCTTGTCTTTTCATCAACTTTGGAGGGACGTCCAGCTCTTTGCAACATCACTGTTGTCCCATATTTTCTCCACTTTTGACTGTCTCCACTGTGTTCCATGGTATATCCAATGCTCAGTAAGATATAACTGCTGTACTACTTTGACTGAATTACTCTGGTCTTTGTCCTAACAGATGGTAATGACTCTGTCTTCTATTACACCTGTACCAGGTATACAGTGAATATCTACTCAACATATAATGTGATTCAATTTTCCACCTGAATGTTTCATTTTGGTGCTTGTACATACCAAGAAATGTTACTGAATAGTTGTGTCGGGGAAATCTTTCATTCCGGTGCCTGTGCATACATTATATTGAAGGGGTTGCTTGGGCGAATTCTTCATTTTGGTGGTTGTACATACTAAGAAATGTTACAGACGTTTTGCTTGGGGAAGTGTTTAATTTTGGTGATTGTGCATACCTCAACATTCTACTGAAGGGGTTGCTTGGCTGAAGTGTTCATGCTGACAGTTGCACATACTAGGAAATGTTATCCTTACTGATAATGAGTCTGTGCTGCATAACAGCTGCACAAGGTAATATAATGAATGCCTACTCAACAGGTTATGTGCAGCAATTATCACCTTTGTCTGAGCGTGCATAACTTTGCAGTAATGAAAGGCAGGTCATTATCACATTAGCAATAAGTGCAGTTACAATATAACAGTGAGTCATTATCACTTTTCTGGTAAAAGTCTCAGCTGCTGTCACTGTTATTCACATAAGTAGAAGTCGTTATCACTTTGATGAATGCACAAGCCAGATTGTGTTTTTTCTCTGCTGGAGTCATTGCAAGCCACTGCCCTCATTCTTCATCAATGACCTACCCTCTGAAAATCCTGATTTTTCTTTGTGTGTGTGTGTGTGTGTGTGTGTGTGTGTGTGTGTGTGTGTGTGTGTGTGTGTGTGTGTATATATATATATATATATATATATATATATATATATATATATATATATATATATATATATATATATATATATATATATATCTAGAGCAATAGATATGCGTGTATATATCGTGCCAGACTGATTACTTCACTTTGCGATCAGCTATTCAAAGTTGTGGTTGTATGTTTTATTATGGTGTGTGTACATGGCAGGAAATGTGACTGGATGTTCATTTGGGAAATTAATATATATGTGTATGTACATATATACATACATATACATATATATATAGCAGTGCTACAGAATCCTGAAAGCCCTAAATCCTGAAAACACACAGCATACCAACACTCACTATATTCCAGCACAAGTACATACAGAAACAAATAAAACACAAACTATATTACTGTTCTCCAAGTATAAGCAGGAGGGGCAAGCCCCCATGCAACCCTCATGTGGAGGGCAATACCCCCACACCCCTTGCTTCTTAAATAGATCAACTCCAAGATTGTATTTAGTGTAGTGAAGTGCAATCTAGGAGTTGATATAGTTAAGCAGCAGGGGGTGTAGGGGGTGCCCCCCACATGGCGAGTGCAGGGGGCTTGCCCCCCACATATAGTTGAAGGGTAATATGTTTCTGTATGTACTTTTGCTGGAATATAGTGAGTGTTGGCATCCTGTGTGTTTTCAGGATTTTGAGTTTTCAGTATTTTGAACTTTCAGGATTTTGGGCTTTCATGATTCTGTAGCACTTCTATATATATATATATATATATATATATATATATATATATACAGATATATATATATATATATATATATATATATATATATATATATATATGTGTGTGTATATATATATATATATATATATATATATATATATATATATATATATATACTTCAGTTTGTAAGGTATGCAATAGTCATACTGTGTTTTTTTGGTGAAAGGAAATTTCACAATGTTTTGTTTTATTCAAAAATGTTTACTATATATTGAAGGAGTTACTTTGGAATAAGAATAATGCCATTGTTTCCAGATTGATAAATTCAAAGTGGTTATAGTGGGAAAATAAAATTTGTGGTGATACCACTCATTCATGGATACCAGCTGGGAAAGGTGTCACCATATTGCACATTTCTGGACAGAAACATTGCGGAAGCATGCTGCAAGCAGGATGTTGGACACTGACAGTGTGACCCATGCCAGATATGGTTGGTAAAACAATGTCTGTTGAATGATGTACTTATGAAGGAGATGCAATGGGAGGGATCAGGTCATCGATTTATGTTGTTCATTTTCTGGTGGTAGAATTACAACACTTAACAGTTGTAAGGGCCATGCTCTGGTGACTTTAAGTCCCGGGTGGTGTGACACTATTAAGTTATGTAGGACGATGTAGTAAGTGAAGGGAACTGCAATGACGGGTGGATCTTTCTAAGACTAAAATTGTAAGTACTGAGAGGTCAATGTTACTAATTAGTGGACATTTGTTGTAGCTGAATTACTCCATCTTATAGCATACAGTCATTTACATTCGCATAGTCGCTGCAGGCCCACCCATAGGATGGGTAGTTTGGTCCTCAAGTACAGTGGAATTATTAATTTTAATGTGTACAGGACAATGTCGTATAAGTAGTTGCATAGTCTGTTTTATTTCAAAGGCTTTGATTACTATTAAAGCAAGTATGTTAGTTACAATAGGGTACTGACAAGTTTATAAGGCCATGAACAGAGGCAAGGGTGGCTTGTGCCATCGGACTGCAGGACTGCAGTGCCCCCAGCTGAAAAGATTCAATGTTTGCAAATTTATTTCTAAAAATAAAAAATATATATATATAAATAATTATTAAATAATTAGTGGCTGACGTCAGATCTTTCTCTAAACTAGTCTGCCTGACTCACAAAGTCCCAGAACTCAAACTGCGAATGCTTGTTGAGTTCCAGGGTTTTTTTTTTCAGCGTTACTGTTAATCCTAGACTGTTGTGAAACCAGTCCAGATTAATGAGAAGGCATCAGTGTGACGTCTAGCAGTCTATACGGGTTTAACCACACAGTAAGTAGAAGGGGGGTCGGACTGCCACATCCGCAGTCACGTACATGACGTGGACGGCTGGCTGGCTACTGATTGGTTCTTGCTCTCTTCTCGAAAAACAGAGCGAGAAACAATCAGTACTACTAGCTGTAGGACACAGTACTGATGATTACTTGCTAACGTGCTACCAGTCGGTGAAACAACTTATTTTTTTAGCTTGCGCTTGCCTTCCTTAGTTGCTATTGTTGCAGACTTGCAGTTGTTTGTACGAGCAACTGAGGAGGAGTAAGTAGTCAAAGAAAAGAAAGTTCCTTCTTCCTAACCACCTACTTCACTCAGTTTGTAATGGAGAGAGACGGACACAGTCACTTTTTTTAACAAGTTTAAACTAACTGAGGTAGGTATAAATAAAGCCACACATTATTTACTCCGTGATATTAAGAGCAATGTTAGAAAGGTCTCTCTGTGTAACTACAGCTGAATGTGTTAATTGTACAAGAATTCTACTGTCACCTTTTAAGAAATACTTAATTTTTCTTTATGCACTTTCTTTTATTATCTGTGAAAAGTTTTGTTTACAGTTATTGAATCTTCTTTTTTTATTCTTAAATGCAATACACTTTATTTCCAGTTTTATCCTTCAAATGATAAGTTGCTGATATCACTCCCTCAAATATTAAGAGACTGGCCTAAGTATATTAATGTGGATGCGTTTAATAAATTTGTAGTTTGACAAGTTTACTAGGTATAGATGCTTATCTTATTTCATGCACTGTCCAATTAAATAAAATGCACAGATTCACGCAGTTTGCACACTGAAACTGAAATGAACTGACTCAATGCCATGGTTACAAAATGACTTCAGTTCTCAGCCTTAATGTTCTGACTAGATTGGAAATAGCAATACAGAATGATCAAGGGTTCATGAGCTTTATCATGTTACAGTTTGTGATTTTGCTCATATTAGATGCTGTCATATATGGTGGAATAGTGAAAGGCTGAACACTCCGCTCGTTTCTGCTCTGTTCTATTTAATACCATAATGCTGTAACCTGCTGTCAAAATTTCCTTGTCTGTTTTCTGGCTTTTAACCCAGTTCTTAATTTAGCAGTTTTTTTACATATTTCTCTGCATTTAAGTGGCATATCTTTAAACCTGAACTAACTTATCATATTGGAGTTTGATGGGTTATAAAGACTTTAATGTGTGAGTTGTGGGGTTTATAAGTTTTTGTTGACGTTGTTGGATATATAAAGTAGTGTTTGACTTTCTTTCTGGTGTTATTTTTGCATGTTAGTTAATATCTTGGTGAGTGATATTTGTAGTTAGTGTTGCTGAATAGCTAGGGAGTAATTGTTAAGTAGCAGCATGGGTTTTGTTATTAGGGAAGGTAGTCTGCATTTGTTTTAAGTTGGTATGAAGTGAGATGTGGTGGTATGGATTGTAGTGTCTTGCTTATGCATAGTTGTGGTAACATGTTAACACAAAAAGTATGTTTTATTTTTTTATTTATTCATTTATTATTGTTCGATGATGTGTAAAGGTGCAATCACTTGAGTGGATGGGGGTGGAAATTGGAGGAGATTGGAATAAGCCAGATGTCAGACACTATGGTAACCAATCAGAGGGTGTGATTGTGCACATCTTTGGATCCTGTGCTGTTATGCACTGGAACAGGTACTCCTATCAGCACTATTAAAATGTGATGGGAATGTTATTTCTAAGGAGTTACAATGGTCCCATAAATGAGATGGTGCACAGGCATCCAAGCAGCATGAGACATCAGCATCAGGCCACAGTCACTCTCAATATTGTGTTTAAAACTAAAACTGAAGGAGACAGTAGTTCACACTTGTGAACCCCTAATGTTAAGGAGGCAAAAGCATGGATTTCTGACATCATGTAGCTGCCTCACTACAGCGATAGTCTAGAACCAGGTAGAAATAACTTTTTTTTTTTCAAACACCTTTATTGAGTTATCACTCCGTTGCTTATTTTTAAACTGTCTCACTATGTTAAACCCATTTAACATAGCGAAAACAGTAAAAAAAAAAGCAACGGAGATCTTGCTTTCTCCGTTGCTTTTGCCCACAGCTCTGATGTACTGCGCAGGCGCGCAGTACATCAGAACTGCCGCGGATGCCAGACATCTGCGGAAGGGCAGTAAACAGGCATTATACTATGCCATTATTTAAGAAAAGTAATAGTTTCTTTTCTTAAATAATGTCATGGTATAATAGCAATAACCCACTTCTGGGTGTGGGTAATGCTGTATTTACCCACGGTTGGCTTTGTTTGGTCCCTGGGGCTTCGCCCTCGGGACCAAACCACGCCAACCGTGGGTAAATCCAGCATTACCCACACCCAGGCGTGGGTTATTGCTATATTACTGGCTTTTTGGGAACAGAACTACAGGCCTGATCCAAACTCATTCTGGAAGCTGTAGGTTCGTATGTCTCTAGCTTGATAAACTGAAGTTTGCTGCACCTCAAAAATGTGTGCAATGCATTATTAACTTGTCTATTTGCATTCAAGTTTAATGTTGCTTCTCACAACAAACTGTTTCTGCATGCAGTGTGTTCAACTGCAACCCCCAAATCACTATACTGGGCTATAGGACTGTGTAATTTAACTTGCTAGACTAAATGGTAACCATCAATATAAGGAAATACTGCACTGTTAAGCAATACAGTGCTTGATTTTAAATATTTATCTATCCGTACAGGGCTTAAATTGCTTGGCTGTGTTTAATTTAAGTTGTATAGTGATGAATCCAAGTTCTTACTAGCAAGGACATTTTTTGTTCCCTAGGAGAATATCAAGAAGTCCAGAACTGGGTACTGGAAAATGTTTTTTGGAATTTGAAATTTTAGGCCAGAACAATTACTATACAGTGTCCTACATATTAAAGCTGCTAATGTTCTATAATTCACTTGGTATAAATTCTTGAATTTTCATTTCATGGAAAAAATGTATTTTATTATATGTGCTGGTAGATTTCAGATAGGACTGACTTTTATAGTCATCATGACTATACACTTAGCTATAATTTAATAATTGACCACTTTGTATTTCATCTTAGGAGGGCAAGAAAAACTGAAATGTAAATGCAACTGTGTATGTATCTTGAGACTGATGCTTCCTGCTCTTCTGAGGTGCTCATTATAGTAGTACAAGACTGAGTTGGTCATTACAGTAGTACAAAACTTGGTGTCCTGCTGTTGTTGATCCTGTGCCATCTAGGTATCCAGTGTCCAATTATGAGTTGCGGTGTTTGTGGCTGGGCAGTGTTAATACAGCCCGGACAAGATTCTAGTGCTTAGGTTGTTTTGGGACAGATGTATGGAGGGGTATTGTATTTCAATAATATAGCTTGTTACTGATTTGTTACAGCAGTAGCAATCTTTATATCAAAGTTAGGGGACAATTAAAACTTACTGTTTGTCCCTCAGGCTAGACGTGAAAATGGCCTGTCTGTGTGATCCATTGTCTAGTACAGATACATAATCAGAAAAATTCCTGTAAGAAACGTGTATATAATTCTGGAGAGGTCCTTCATCTTTTCTGAATGCCAGATTTCTGCAGTGCTACCATGGCATTTTCTAGACTAGCAGCCTGGTCAAGGCAAGCTTTCTCATGCATACAACCCTATTGATGTACTGGGTCTTGCATATTTCTTGCATGCAGGATCTTTATGTATAAACAGTGCTAATTGAAAGTTTGGGACCTGAGGGCACCTTCAGTATATTTGTCACTTTATTGGTCTTCATCTTCACTGCTAGCATGACTTGTTTACCTGGTTTCTCTTTTTTTCATTTAATATTTCTTTGAAAGATGTTTAATTGATGTGCAACATCTTAAGACTGCTTGTTTTTTCAAAATCATGCCAAGACTGTTTAGTCTGCCCACCCCTAACATTGGTCTTTTCAAATAATCATTCCCTATCTCATAAAGCCAAGACACCTTGCATTCACAATGCAGCCTCCTTTCTGACTAATGTTGCACAGCAAACTGCTTGATCTAGAAATATAATTTGGACAGTAAAAGAAACAGTGCATTATTTGTTTTCCATTACTGATCTGCCCTTTCACAGAACAAATGTAACATTTGCAGCAGCATTTGTGGCTTACACAGCTTTAGTAAGCAGTAGAATCCAAATAATGGTGTCAGCTTTTCCTTCACAACAATGTTGTAATAGCTTACGCCTGGATGACCTAGAGAAGGTTTTGTCCATGTCCTTTCACCTATGCTTTACAGCAGTTAAATTTGATGGTGTTTTATAGTCCTAAAATGTTGTGCTATCTTGCATGTTTATCATTGGAAAATGTAGAAAATGAGTGGATTGAGAGCCTATTTCCAGCAATATTTTTGGTATGTATATTGCGATAGGTGAAAATGGAGTGACTTAAGGTGGGCAAGGAAATTGATTTAGTACTTTGTATTTGACCTGCTGGGCTGTTTTACTGATCAGTGAATCCAAAAGCTTCCAGAGAAATTAGAGTGGTAAATGTGCTAATCTTGGTAAGCATGTTCTAACTTGCAGTAGCTGATGGGAATGCAGCAGTTGTACCAGCAGCTATCAAATGATGAGTGAAAAGTACCTCAACACTACTGCTACATTCAGACATGAATATTTTTATGATGAACTGTTCTGCAGAATTCAAAGTATTTTTTGGGTGTGTGAGGGGTGCATTATACTCTGTTAGCAGAATAGGAAATGGAGTTTACTTTTAATATTTTGTGGTCTCTAATGTCTATGCTTTTTTAATCATAAAACTTGCATTATTTTACCCTTTAAGATGATGGGAGACAGCACTGTCAATCCATACCATTAGCAGTCTTCAAGTCTTTTTGCACATTGTAATTTCTTGAATATTTCAGTTATGCATTTATATACCATTTGTACTTATATGTTAAAGTCCATTAATGGAAAGTGAGTTATATTCTTTGCCAAATGTGTTGGTAACAATTTGAAAATGTCTGGACCCACTACAGTGAGTCCCTGGAACACTGAGACTGAATGGCTGAAACAGTGGACTTGCATACTAAGTCTGAGATGGCTTTTTCTCTGAGGTATGTTGATCTGAGTTAGTACGCACGTCCAGGTTGTGGGGGAGGAGTGCAAGGGAGCTTGCCTGCAAAAAAAGTTTAGAGCCATGTTCAAGATTCATTTTTCTGAAATTCTAAGCATTGTTAAATAACTTTTAACATTGTCAATATGGTTTGTTTTCATGTATATAATTGTATGATTGCCTTACTTTCTGTTGCAAACATTATACATCGCATATGATCTTCTATACAGTCATTGTCAGTCAGACATCACATAGCTCATTCACTTCCTGCCTTCCCTTAAACCTCATTCCTCCTGCAAAACATTATATTGCAATTATTACAACTCCTCCCATTTTTTTTGTATTTAATTTTCTCCTACCCCTTTTTAAAGACCCCCTTCCAGCTGTTCTTTACTATATACCTATATTCACTAATACTAGTAAGGTTCATTTAGACTTTACTTTCCCATTTCTAGTAATTGGCATTGCTTTTTGATAGCTACCAGAATTAAACCCCACAAGGCCTTACTATGTCTAGGCAATTCCGATTCTATATCACAGCTCAAAAAAGTAATTTTCTTAGTTCAATTTGCTCACCCAGTATTTCTGACTGTAGCCTGCAGGAAATTTGTAAAGTCTGCCAACTCATCACACTCCTGAAAAATATGTTCCCATTCATTGCTTTCTTTCCCATCACACCTCCAACAAGCTTCAGAACACTTTGAGGTTTACTTTTTAAATCTTACTTCTTCCATAGAGTGAACTTTATTTGGGGTTAATCGGAGTCTCTTTAATTGATGGCAGGTGTGTACCCAAGAAAACTGAATGCTGTAATTAAATCAAAAGGTGCTTCAACAAAGTATTAGTTTAAGGGTGTGCACACTTATGCAACCAGTTCATTGGGCTATGTTTTTGTATTTTTTTATATTTTTCCCCTAACAGATTTGTTTGTTTTTCAACTGAATAGGTCACACTAAAGGTGGTAAATGTTTTGAAATGATATATTGTGGTCTCGTTTTTTTTTTATATCACAAAATCTTAGCACTGTACAGGGGGTGTGTTCACTTTTTATATCCACAATATATACATATATATATATATATATATATATATATATATATATATATATATATATATATATATATATATACACACATATATACTACTATTCACTGAAAGCACATTTCACTGAAACACATTTCACTGAAAGTTATATATGGTCTTTTCCCCACTGTAGTGTGACCCTGGAGTTAGTATATATAGTAAGGGGGGGGGGGCTCAGCCCACCACATATTTTAAATATTTTGAACTATATACATGGATACTTGCAATTCCAATATATTAATGTTCTTTGAACTAATACTTTGTTGAGGCACCTTTTTTCTTTGTAACTAATTATTACTTCTACTGATCATTATGCAGCCTCTTTCATTGTGTAATGTACTGTACATGGCATCAGACTGTATACCTCCTGTTTTTTTCTTTGCCATTAAGTGATGTACTTTACCTGTACATTGAACTAGATTGTATGCCTGCTTTTTGAATTATGAAATGTACCCCCATGTCATTTTTGAAACTCTAGTTTTCATATTAACCAGATTTGTCAGTGTATGTTACTATAATTTCAGTTTTTTATATTTCCTTTTAATTCTTTATGTTAACAGTTTGTCATGGAGCTTATCTCCCTGGGCCTCTACTGAAAATGGAGATATATCCAGTTAGACTAGCCCGATCAACAAATGCAAAATAAAATAAATAAATAAAAATAAATATATATATATATATATATATATATATATATATATATATATGGTCTACTTGATATGGCCGAATTTTCAAAATGTGGACTTTCATATGGCCATGACCATATGATCAACATTTGAAATCTCGACCATACAAGTAAAACACAAACACAAACTTACCTTAATGCTGGGAGCTCCCCACATCCCCTGTAACTTAAATATACCAACTCCGAGATGGCACTACAGTGCAGAAGTGGAAATCTTTCCATTCTGCACTGCAGCGTTATGCCGGTTCCCCATGGTCGACATTTCAAATGTCAATCACATGGTCTCGGCCATATGAATATCAACATTTTGAAATGGCGACCATTAGAAGGGGACCCCATATATATATATATATATATATATATATATATATATATATATATACACATATCTATATATATATATATATATATATATATATATACATATATATATATATTATCAGCTGAAAACACATACTCTGTGTCCAGCTTTTTTTGACAGAGTTTCTTTTTAATGTCTGGAAAAAGTGCCACTCCTCAAAACGGAGAACACTGACATCTGTGCAGTGACTGAGACCTGGTTCAAGGCTCCTAAAAGCACCCTAGCACTACCAGGCTATAATTCATATCTCACGTTTCGGCCACAAAATCCGGACCAAAACACTAAGGGTGGAGTTGTGTCCATATTCATCAAGGATACCCACACCTCCAGGCTAGTTGCACAACACAATGCCTCTGAGATCATCTAAGTCCAAATACCCTAGGCAAAAATGCATTCCAAATTGTAGCTTGTAATGACCCAATACCCACACTCCTCATTCCTGGAGACATTGGAAAAAATGAGGGTCCAACCAAATACCCTAATAATGGGAGATTTCAATTACCCAAACATTAACTGGGCAAACTACTCTTGTGCTAATCCCCTTGCTCAACGATTCCTGGAATTTATAAACTCTAATGCCATGGATCAACTTGTCAACACCCCCACCAGGGGCAGCAATATTCTGGACCTGGTCATTACCAACATGGGTAACTGGTGCTCAACACCCGAGATCAACTCCTCGCTGGTTAGATCAGACCATAAACTAATCACCCTGGATATCCACATCCCGACCCCACCAGCACACAAGGAAGCCATAGTAAAATATTTCTCCAAAGCAAACTTCACGCTACTCAAAACAGACGTGGCTAATTTTGCAACACCCCTGCAGATGGATAATACAGTCACAACTGCTGAATCCTATACAAAAGCACTCTACAAGCACCTGCATGAGTGTATGTATCCCTAACAAAACCAAGACGCTATCCTCCAAAAAAAGGAAGCCAATCTGGTGGTCCCCTGCCATTAACAAACACTACAACAGAAAGAAGAAACTGTTGCAAAAGAGAGCAAAAACCCACAAATGGAGTAACTCCCTGATGGGCCTCAGTAAGAAGCTAAGATCCCTCATAAAATCCTCCAAAGTGAATTTTGAAAAAAAAAAAAATTGCCATGGATTCCAAACACAACCACAAGGCATTCTTTAGCTATGTCAAGAATCTCCATGGCAACACCCAGATCTGTGTTGAGCTACAGCAGAATGGCACAAAATAAACAGAGCCAATTGATATTGCCAACATCTTGGCAGATAGGTTCAGTGCTAAATTTACTCCCCTCTCATCCCCCAAAGGGCCTATAAATATACCAAATGATTGTAGAGCACCATTAATTACAAACACACAGGTAAAAATGGCACTCTTTAAAGCCAAAAATGCAGCATCCATGGGACTAGACAACATCCCAGGCTGCGTCTTACATGAGCTCCAAAATGAACTAGCACCCCACCTAAACTCCATGTTCAATCACAGCCTCACCACAGGCTATGTGCCCACTGAATGGTGCACAGCAACGGTTATCCCACTCCATAAAGGGGGAGCCACCACAGACCCTGGGAACTATTGACCTATTAGTCTGACAAGCCTGGTCTGCAAGGCCATGGAGCATATCATCATGGAACTCATAAACAAAGACATTGGTAACCTCCAAACTTTGGATGCTACCTAATTCGGATTTATAAAGGGTAGATCATGCCTCCTAAACCTGGTAGACTTCTTTGAAACAGTTACCAAGGCCATAGACGAGGGCAAGGTGGTTCACACAGCCTACCTGGACCTTGCTAAAGCCTTTGATACTATCTCCCATTCAGGAATCACAGATAAACTCACCAACTGTAACATAAACCCTAACATCATGAGATGGGGGGCCAACTGGCTCATAGACAGAGCCCACATGGTGAGAATCGCAGACTCCTTATCCAACTCCAAGCCAGTGACAAGTGGAGTGCCCCAGGGTTCAGTTTTGGGACCTCTCCTGCTCGGTATATACTTCTTCGAAGTGCAATCAAACACTGAGGATCTATGGTTAACCAAGTTTGCAGATGACTGCAAACTGGGTGCCATAATCGATTTCCCTACCTATGTAGACATCCTGCAAACGGGCCTCACTGAAACTGATACCTAGTGCCAAAACCATGGCCTCAAACTAAATGCAAAAAAGTGCATTGTCATCCCCTTTGGTAAAAACACGGCACCCATGAATTACCAAATAGGGGGAAGTCCACTGAATATAGAAAGTGTGATAAGAGACCTTGAGACCCAAGTGGATAGTAACCTCTCCTTTGACAATCACATATCCACAGTGGTCAGAAAATCTTTCTATGTGGCCCACCTAATCACAAAAGGATTCGCATCTAGAAAAAAGGAAGTCATTATCCCCCTCTACTCTTCACTTATCAGACTCCTTATCGAGTACAATGCCCCATTAGGGATGTACCTCACAAGACACCTGCAACAACTGGAGAGGCCCCAAAAGTACCTCACCAAGAGGATTGCTGGCCTCAAACAGTTGTCCTATGCCGACAGGCTCAAGAAATTCTAACTCTACTCGGTTGCATACCACTTACTCCCAGGAGATCTCTATCTGACATACAAAGCTATGTCAAACCCAGAATTAATGGACATGATCCACTTAAAAAAAATCCCAATCTCCCCGAGCTACATGCTCTAGGGACCTAAACCTCACCACATCAATAAATAGGACATGAATAGGGCTAGATTCTTGACCCAGAGGCTGACAATGCTCTGGAACAAAATTCCCATCTACATCAAGCAGAGCTCATCATTAGCACTCTTAAAGAAAAACCTTGATGAGTGGATGGGTAATAGGAAATTTACCCTTGGAATCATGTCTATGGCTTTGCTCAATAGAGGGGCAGGAATTTAATCTACATGGTTGGTGAAAGCCAAGACACTTTTGGCTAGGCTTACTTATGCCCTCGGGCCAATAGCCTAGTACCTACCTATGAACCTAAAAAGCCAGTTAGATAAATATAGAAAAGACATACCATTTTATCAGCGCATTTAAATGTAACTGAAAAGTACCACACTTAAAACATTTAAACTTTTATGCCCAGAATAGGGACAGAGCAAACACAGAATTAGCAGAAAAGTGCCAGATCAGGAAAATATATTATTTACTTATAGTTGCTTAAAATAATTTCTACCTAAGGAAAGATAAAGCCAAAGTTTTTAAGACATAACATCAAGACAGGTAAGAATAAAGAGGACACTGAGTTAATAATTAACTACATATTGCAGTGGTTTAATACACCCCAATGAATCATGCTAGCTTCAGGCTACATCTGCCAAAACAATAGTGAGGTTATTTAGATAAACATTAATTTGGGCCTTTTTCAGGGAAGACCCACTTCAGATGGCACCAACATTTACAGAAAGGATGCAGAGTATACAAGAGCTAAAACAGAATGGCATTAAATATACTGATCCGAAGGATATTGCCAATATCCTGGCAGATCTATTCAGTGTCAACTTCACTCCACTCTCACCCCCTAAATGGCCCATCTCAATACCAGAAGATTGCCAAATTCCAGTAATAACGGCCACACAGGTACAAAACGCACTCTCTAAAGCCAAGAATACAGCATCCATGGGACCAGATGACATCCCGGGCTGTGTACTACATGAACTACAATATGAACTGGCACCTCACCTAAGTGTCATGTTTAATCATAGCCTCACCTCAGGTTTCGTGCCCACTGAGTGGCGCAGAGCTACAGTTATCCCAATCCACAAGGGGGGATCCACCTTGGATCCCGGAAACTACCGTCCCATCAGTCTGACAAGCCTTATCTGCAAGGCCATGGAGCGTATTATCATGGAACTTATAAACAAAGACATTGGCAACCTTCAAACACTGGACCCCACCCAGTTTGGGTTTGTGAAGGGCCGATCTTGTCTCCTGAACCTGATTGACTTCTTTGAATCAGTCTCCAGAGCCATGGACAAGGGTAAGGTGGTCCACACAGCCTATCTAGACCTTGCCAAGGCCTTTGACACCATCCCCCACTCTGGAATCATAGATAAACTTACTAAGTTGGGCATTAATCCCTATGTCACCCAATGGGTTGCTAAATGGCTTACTGACAGAACCCACACTGTAAAAGTAGCTGACTCCAAATCCAGCTCCAGACAAGTGACAAGTGGAGTACCTCAGGGTTCAGTCCTGGGGCCGCTCTTGTTTGGCATCTACTTCTCTGAAGTACAGGTCAACACTAAGGGACTCTGGCTAACAAAGTTTGCAGATGACTGCAAACTGGGAGCCATTACTGAATCCCCAAATGATGTGGATATTCTACAAAAGGGCCTTACAGAAAGAGATGCTTGGTGCCAGAGCCATGGGCTCAAGCTCAATGCCAAGAAATGTATTGTTATCCCCTTTGGGAAAAAACATGTATCCATGAATTACCATATAGGTGGCAGTACACTAAACACAGAAAGTATGATAAGAGACTTAGGGACACAGGTGGACAGTGGTCTCACCTTCGATAACCACATCGCCACAACAGTCAGGAAATCCTTCTATGTGGCACACCTCATCACAGAGGGCTTTTCATCCAGAAAAAAGGAGGTCATTGTCCCACTGTACTCATCCCTCATTAGACCCATTATAGAATACAATGCCCCATTTGGTATGTACCTCTCAAGACATCTGCAACAACTGGAAAAGCCTCAGAAATACCTCACTAAAAGAATCACAGGCCTAAAGCAGATGCCCTACGCTGACCGCCTTAAAAAACTCCAGCTATACTCTGTCGCATATCGTCTACTCAGAGGCGATCTCTGCTTAACATACAAGGCCATGTCAAACCCAGAGCTGTTGGACATGCTACACTTAAAGAAATCCCAATCCCTCAGAGCTACACGCTCCAGGGATCTAAACCTTGTCATCACAATAAACAAAACATGTTGGAGGGATAGGTTCCTGACCCAGAGACTCCCCAGACTCTGGAATAGATTGCCTATACATGTCAAGCAGAGTGCCTCTTTGGACCTCTTCAAGAGGAACCTTGACGATTTGATGGGAGAAAGGAAATTCACCCCAGGGATCACGTCAGTCGCCCTACTAGACAGGGGTCCAGGAAAGTAAATAATGTGGGAAGAAATAGCCAGGGAATTGTTATGGCTAGGCTTGTATAGGCCCTAGGGCTGATAGCCTAGTACCAACCTATGAACCTATGAACCTATGAAGAGATAAGAGATTATACACAGTGTTAAGAACAGAATAGGCAACTACTACCCATATTTGATGCTGGAAGATCAGAAGGCTATGAATTCTATTCCCACCCCAAAATAGCAGCCCAAACTAAATGGCTTTTTAAGTCATAAAATGATTTCATAGAATGATTTCACACTCTTGAACAAAAGTTGGAGACAGGATGTCTAAGATGATGAATACCTTCCTAGTCCCAGCAGAAAGACAGGACTGATTTTTATAGTTTTATGACAGGACGGAGTACACACCTGCACTGAGGATTAATGTTCCATATGTTTCTTTTAGTGTACTTTGTTGTGATTGTGACAACTGTGCCCTGGCCCAGCAATCATGGATCATGGATCCTCAATCCTCATCACTAACACCAGGGAGGTCATCTCATAGAAGAGGAAAGGATAACCAATACACACAGTAAAGTACAATTTCCCTTAAGTGCATACAGAGATTACAGTCAGTCTGGGGCTGGTTGCTCCCTTGCTCACCAGGTCCCCAATAAGACTCCCCCACTGGCACAGCTATAGAGTCCAGGTCTCAGCCTAACTGGGCAAGCTAAAACCTCCAGTACCCTCTGTCCAACCAGTGCTTCATGCCCCTGCCAAGTAGCTGACACAATACACACACACACTTTGAGATAAGTATTTATACAACTTCACAGACACTCCTGGGAAAGGCTGACACAGATTCTCCAACTGTGCCCCTTTACCCAGACTATACGGCAGTAATTACTGCCACCACCCAGTTAATAATATCAGCTATTAAAAGGCCCTTAAAAGGGTGTCCAATTATTACTGTGCAATATTAATATCCAATGGTAGTATGACTAACAGTCAAGGCTTACTTTAGAGTGTCCTATTACAATAACCTCTATAAATATACAATGTACTCTAAAGCTTATCTCTACAAAAATCAGCTACAGGTAGAATGTTTTAAAAATATTTAATAATAAATAATTAAAACACAAGACAAAACTACTACACCACAGAGATATCTAAGATTTCAGAGATCACACAGAAAATAATACAGTAGGACAGGTCTGATTTCAAAGAAAAATACCTAATTAATCTTTACTAGCTTTAACTATTCCTACAAGAAATCACAGTGCTAAAAACTTACATGTGAGCATAAGGCAGAATGCTGATAAGTTAGATGTCCAAAGTCAAAATGCTTTTTGTCTCTTGTGAGAAACAGTATTTAAACCTTACTAACAAACATGTCTCTAAGGCCATCCCAAATTACATAATTTTTGACACTTAGGTTTTCCTAGTATTCATATTGCATCATCTTAACACCTGGTCTGAGTTCTCAGGCCACAAACTGCATTATTTAGCAATCTAACACCTGTCCAGAAACTTACAACAATAGAAGACATTTCACATGTATATTCTAAAAGAAACCAGAGCAATAAAGCACATTCCACATCTAAATTATGGTAATAAACTTTAGCCTTAAAACAATGGGCATGAAATCTTCATCCAGCCACCCTGGAGCCGAATTCTAACATTAAAGAGATTCATAAGATCTTTTCAACTTAAAAAGACACATTTGAAATACTTGGCTTGGTTTTCCTTACAGCAGATGGCAATGTTGGAACAATCTTGAAGTTCACATTTTACAGAGTTTTCTTACATTTAAAAACACAAGCCTACATTTTACATTTATTTATACAGTTGATAGAATTATGTATCAAATTCTATTTGACTAGGCTGGCAGCCTTCGCCCATCTCTCCCCAATCGTCACAGTGATCATATTTACTGCATCTTCCTAGACAGCAGCAGCAAGCAGTCAGTAGGGACACACATTTATCTAAAATAGCTGTTCATAGGTATTTACTAGGCTATCTACCCGAGGGCATTTATAAGCCTAACCAGAGTGTGTCGGCTTTCACCGCCCCATTGATTAATTAACTGATCCTCTGTCAAGCAGAGCCAATGAAGTGATCCCAGGGGTGTATTTTCTGTTACCCATCCACTTGTCAAGGTTTCTTTTGAAGAGTGTTAGTGAGGGGCTCTGCCTGATATAATTTGGAATTTTGTTCCAAAGCATGGGAAGTCTCTGTGACAGGAATCTATCCCTCCAGCATGTTCTATCTATTGCTGTGGCAAGGTTTAGCTCACTTGAGCGAGTGGCTCGGAATGACTTGGATGTCTTTAGGTGTAGCATGTCCATCAATTCTGAGTTGGACATGGCTTTGTAAGTTAGGAAGAGATCACCTCTGAGTAAGCGATATGTCACTGAGTACAGTTTTTTCAGTCGGGCTGCACAGGACATATGTTTGAGGCCAGTAATCCTCTTGGTGAGGTACTTTTGTGGTCTTTCCAGCTGCTGGAAGTGTCTTGTGAGGTACATCCCAAATGGGGCATTGTACTCTATGATGGGTCTAATGAGTGACGAGTAGACGGGCACTATAACCTCTTTATTTCTAGATGCCAACCCTTTAGTAATTAGATGGGCCACATAGAAGGATTCCCTAACTACTTTGGTAATATGATTGTCAAAGGAGAGATTAATATCTACCTGGGTCCCCAGATCTCTTATTACCTCTTCTGTATTAAGGGGTCTGCCACCTATGTGGTAATTTGTGGGTGTTTTGTTTTTCCCCAAATGGGATGACTATGCATTTTTTGGCATTTAGCTTGAGGCCATGGCTTTGACACAGGTGTCTGTCTCAGTAAGGCCCTTTTGGAGGATGTCCGTGTCAACCTGAGAGTCAATTATGGCTCCGAGTTTGCAGTCATCGGTGAACTTGGTTAGCCATAGTCCTCCTGTGTTTGCCTGTACTTCTGAGAAGTATATGCTGAACAGTAGGGGTCCCAGGATCGAGCCTTGCGGAACACCACTTGTGACTGGTTTAGAGTCGGACCTGGAGCCCACTATTCTTACCGTGTGAGTTCTGTCTGTAAGCCAGTTGGCAACCCATCTCATGATGTGGGGGTTTATGTTCAGGCTAGTGAGTTTTTCTGTAATACCCGAGTGGAGAATGGTGCTGAAAGCCTTGGTGAGGTCAAGGTAGGCTGTGTGAACCACCTTTCCCTCGTCTATGGCCTTGGTGATTGTCTCGAAGAAGTCAACCAGGTTTAGTAGGCCTGATCTGCCTTTAACAAAGCCGAACTGGGTCGGGTCAAGTGTTTGGAGGTTCACAATGTCTTTGTTAATGAGTTCCATGCTAATGCACACCATAGCCTTGCAGACCAGGCTTATGGGGCAATAGTTACCGGGGTCAGTTGTGGCCCCTCCTTTGTGGAGAGGAATAACCGTTGCTGTGCGCCATTTTATGGGCACATAGCCTGTGGAGAGGCTGAGGTTAAACAGCATATTTAGGTGGGGGGTTAGTTTGTTCTGTAGTTCATGCAAGACGCAGCCTGGGACACCATCTGGTCCCATTGATGCTGTGTTTATGGCTTTTGAAAGAGCTGTTTTCACCTGTGCGTCTGTGATTTTGGGGACACTACACTTTTCCGATATTGTTGTGAGCCCTTTTGGAGGTGAGAAGGGGATAAAGTTTGCACTGAATCTATCTGCCAGGATGTTGGCAATATCAGTAGGTTCAGTATATTTTGTGCTATTTTGCACTAGTTCAGTGCATATCTGCGAGTTGCCACTTAGATTCTTAACATAGCTAAAGCTGGCTTTGTGGTTATCTTTTGAATCCTTGGCTATTTTTCTTCTGAAATTAGCCTTGGATGATTTCATGAGGGACCTTAGTTTCTTACTGATACTGATCAGGGATGTCTTTCCTTCTTGGGATTTGCTTTTTTTCTGAACTAGTTTCGTCCTTCTATTGTATAGCCTGTTTATTGCAGGGGTCCACCAAACTGGTTTCCTTCACTTAGAGGAGTGAGTCTTGGTTTTGTTAGGGATGGCACGATCCATGCATCCTTGTAGGTGCTCATAGAGTGCATTTGTAAAGGTTTCTGCATCTTGGGCAGAGTTATCCTTTAGCGTGGGGGCTGTGAAACTTACCACCTCTGTCTTAAGTAAGGTGAAGTTTGCTTTAGAAATGTTTTTTACTGTGGTTTCCTTAGTTAGGGGTGGTGGCGGGGTGTGGACATCCAGAGTGATTAGTTTATGGTCTGATCTAACCAGTGACGGGTTGACCTCCAGTGTGGAACACCTGTCGCCCATGTTGGTGATGACCAGGTCCAATATGTTTTCACCTCTGGTAGGAGAGTTTACCAGCTGATCCAGGGCATTTGAGTTGATGAATTCCAGGAAGTGCTGGGCCTGGGAATTTGTGCTTGAGTAGTTTTCCCAGTGAATGGTAGGGTAATTATAATCACTCAATATCACGGTGTCCGGTAGGACCTTCATGTCTTCCAGTGTCTCCAGAAAGGTGAAGTGGTGGTCCTGGGTCATGGAGGGTGATCTGTAGCAGGCCACAATTTGCATTGCAGATATGCTCGATGTTAGTTGCACATGGATGATCTCAGAGGTATCGTGCTGTGCTACTAACCTGGAGGTGTAGGTATCCTTGATGAATATGGATACACCCCTCCTTTTGTGTTTCAGTCCGTGTTCTGTGGCTGAAACGTGTGGTATGAGTTGTAGCCCGGTAGTGCTGGGGTGCTCTCTGGAGCCTTGAACCAGGTTTCAATTACTGCACAGATGTCAACATTCTCCTTACTGAGAAGTGCTTTGAGCATGTGCATTTTGAGATTTAAACTCCTGGCATTGAGTAGTATAACCCTCAGTTTTTTGTTAATTGTGTCGTTTACGGAGGTGGGTTTGACTTTTGAGCCTTGCCTAAAAAAGGCACTATGGGGGCAGCAAGAGCCTTGGCCAGTATTCGAAAGCCTAGGGGTGACAGGTGCAAGCCATCTCTTGTGAAGCAATGCGGCTTGTCTAGCATGTCATTCCAGGCTCACAGACACTGGATCCCCTTTGAATGACACCAGAAGCTTAGCCAATTGTTGAAATTGATAATTTTTTCTTTATATTGAGGTATCATTCTTGGTGAGGGCAGGATGCTGCTCAGGTCATACCAGCCTGGGCTGCATGATTAGAGAGCTCTTCCATGTCTCTTTTCATGTAGTCCAGGGAGGTACGTCTCAGGTCATTCACACCAACATGAACACTGACAGTCATATTTGTACTTATTCTGGAGTGACCTGAGTGCTTGTGTTATGTGGCCGATTCTGGCTCCCGACAGGCAGCTAACAGTAACCTTCTGCTTGTCCAGCCTAATGAGTAGGACATCAGTGTACCTGACTATACTGTCACCTATTACTAGTGTGTTAGGTATGTTATTTCGCCTTAAGGGCTGTGATTGTGCGGCACACTGATTTTGTGTTTTATGTGTTGTCTGGTTTGTGACAGGAAGTGCAAGTTGTTTGGGTGTCTGCTTTGGAGGTCTCTGATGCTTTTGCAGTTTTTTATTTAGAGCCACTGAGTATGATTTTGTGTATTTCTGTGTATTTTTTGCCAGTGCTGTTTTAATAGGTCTGTGTGCAGCTGGAGGTGTGCTGCAAGTGTTAACCTTCTCCTCTTGACTGTCTGTTCCAGTCTTGGATGGAGACAGCTTAGCTTCCAGTTTGGCTGTATAATTGCGTCTCTTGCATATGTTAGTGTTTTGTGGTAGGAGGAGATGGTTGTCTGTGTACATGAGGCAGTTATAACATTGCCTCAGGATACCCAGATTCACCAGCTGGACTGGAGAGTGCACCTGAAGTTGCTTTTTGGTCATGCCTGAATATTAGGGTGAGCTGCTTAATCACTTGGTTGGTGAGGGGTAAATAAAGAGCCTTGCCCTGCTGGCCAATCAGTGTCGGGGTATATTAATGCTTGCTATTAGGTCTGAGCAAGTGCTGGGCTGTAAGATGATTTCTGAGTGCTTATGTTGAGAGTTAGACTAGTTTCAAGGGAAAAACTGAAGAGGAGACTTAGTTGAGCCGGGAATAATTTAACCGTAGCTAACCGGCACTGCCCAGTGCGCAAAACCATGCAAACGCGGTTTTTATAGTAGGGAAATGAAAGAGATAGAAATTATCCCAAAATGGCCAATAAACTACTAACTTCTGGGCTGGAATCACTCCTCCAGGGACAGATAGGTTGCTCAAAGCTCCCCTATCTCACAGGTGAACAGAGAAACGTCCTTCTATCCAAGTAAGGTATGGGCAACTTAGAAACTAGTATCACAGCCCTGAATTCAGCACTAGCCTGAAAACTGGACTATACTAGCTTAGAAAGGCGGGAAACAAGGAATTGTTTTTTTTTAAAAGATAAGGTAAAATTAGTAAAAAACACACTTAAAACAGCTTTAAATGACTACAAACGATCAGAAAAGGCTATCACACTTTAGTGTGTAGCCTACAACAGTTAAACAAATTATTTAAACAAAAAAACTTTTTAAAAGTGCAGGCAGTCAAATAAGTACAATATGTGATCACACCAACAGCACTACTAGATAGGGGCCAAGGGTACTAGCTGCTAGTACAAGGGTCTAGGGAACTACTAAAGGGGTGGTGAATACCGCACAACATTGCTGGGCAGATCTTTGGGCAGATAGCCCAGTACTAACCTATGAACCTATGTGAAAAAAAAGCTTTTAAATCACAATAAACATTGGAAAATCTGCGTTTAGGTGGAAAACAGTTAAGTACAGCAAGAAAGTACAGAAAACTGATACTTAATCACTCCAAAGTCTCTCTTCTAAGCTAGAAGGTTTGTATCAGTTTAATGCTTTTTAGTGCTACTCAGTAGGTCAGTTACAGGAAAGATGGGAAACAAGTGCAGATGTGGTCTTTTAAACCAGAAAGTTGAAAGATACGGACAAACTTTCCAAATGGTCAATAAACTACAATTTCTGGGCCAAGAACCTCTACTCTCATGGTAGACAGGCTACCTAGTGCTTACCACTCCCACAGATAAGCTAGAAGGCTTTCTTCCAACGCAGAAAGGCTTGGAGGGCTCAGAAGCTTACCAACAGTCCTGGACACAGCAACTCTGTATCTGGACTAGGCTAGTTACAGGAAAGGTGGGAAACAAGAGCAAGTGTGGCTTTTAAACCAGAACATTGAAAGAGATGGAAAAAAATGCCCAAATGGCCAACAGCTACAATTTCTGGGCCAGGAACCACTCCTCTTGTGGTAGATAGGCTAGTTGAAAGAGATAGAAAACTGCCCAAATGGCCAAATAAACTACAATTTCTGGGCCAAAACTCACTGTTCCCATGGAAGATAGGCTATCTAGTGCTTACCATTCCCACTGATAAGCTAGAAGGCTTCCCTCCAAAACAGAAATGCTTGGGGGGGGGGGCTCAGAAGCTTATTAACAATCCAGGATGCAGCAACTCTGTAACTGGACTAGGCTAGTTATATGAAAGGCGGGAAACAAGCACAAGTGCGGCTTTCAAACCAAAAAGTTGAAAGAGATGGAAAAAACTGTTCAAACAGCCAATAGCTACAATTTCTGGGCCAGGGACCACTCCTCTTGTGGTAGATAGGCTACCTGATGCTTACCACTCCCAGTGATAAGCTAGAAGGCTTCCCTCCAACACGGAAAGGCTTGGGGGGCTCAGAAGCTTACAGAGTCCCGGTTACAGCAAATCTGTACCTGGACTAGATCAGTAACAGGAAAGGCAGGAAACAAGTGCAAACACAGACTTGTAAATCAGAAGGTTGAAAGAGATGGAAAAGCTTCCCAAATGGCCAGTAAACTATACTTTCTGGGCCAGAAACCACTCCTTCTGTGGTAGATACATTACCTAGTGCTTACCACTCACACTGATAAGCTAGAAGGCTTCTCTCCAACACAGAAGGGCTTGGGGGGGCTCAGAAGCTTACCAACAGTCCTGGATACAGCAAATCTGTACCTGGACTACATTAGTTATAGGAAAGGCAGGGACCAAATGCAAAACAGGCTTTTAACCAGAACGTAGAAAGAGATGGAAAAACTGCCCAAACAGCCAATGAACTGCAATTTCAGGGCCAAAACCCACTCTTCCTGTGGTAGATGATCTACCTAGTGCTTACCACTCCCACTGATAAGCTAGAAGGCTTCCCTCCAACACAGAAAGGCTTGGAGGGGGGCTCAGAAGCTTATTAACAATCCAGGATGCAGCAACTCTGTAACTGGACTAGGCTAGTTATATGAAAGGCGGGAAACAAGCACAAGTGCGGCTTTCAAACCAAAAAGTTGAAAGAGATGGAAAAAACTGTTCAAACAGCCAATAGCTACAATTTCTGGGCCAGGGACCACTCCTCTTGTGGTAGATAGGCTACCTGATGCTTACCACTCCCAGTGATAAGCTAGAAGGCTTCCCTCCAACACGGAAAGGCTTGGGGGGCTCAGAAGCTTACAGAGTCCCGGTTACAGCAAATCTGTACCTGGACTAGATCAGTAACAGGAAAGGCAGGAAACAAGCGCAAACACAGACTTGTAAATCAGAAGGTTGAAAGAGATGGAAAAGCTTCCCAAATGGCCAGTAAACTATACTTTCTGGGCCAGAAACCACTCCTTCTGTGGTAGATACATTACCTAGTGCTTACCACTCACACTGATAAGCTAGAAGGCTTCTCTCCAACACAGAAGGGCTTGGGGGGGCTCAGAAGCTTACCAACAGTCCTGGATACAGCAAATCTGTACCTGGACTACATTAGTTATAGGAAAGGCAGGGACCAAATGCAAAACAGGCTTTTAACCAGAACGTAGAAAGAGATGGAAAAACTGCCCAAACAGCCAATGAACTGCAATTTCAGGGCCAAAACCCACTCTTCCTGTGGTAGATGATCTACCTAGTGCTTACCACTCCCACTGATAAGCTAGAAGGCTTCCCTCCAACACAGAAAGGCTTGGAGGGGGGCTCAGAAGCTTACCAACAGTCCTTGATACAGCAAGTCTGCATATGGACTTGACTAGTTACAGGAAAGGCAGAAAACAAGCTTAGATTTTTTTTTTTACAGAAAAGCAGCTAAAACAGCAATAAATACAATTCAAATTGTAGTGCAGGTCAGCACACCCAAGTGTGTTGCAACACTATGGCAAATACAGTTCAAATAAATGCAATTAAATTAACAAACGACTAAAAAACAAGTGCAGAAGGCAGTAAATTAGAAGGCTACTAACAAGCAGTAATAAGTGCAGAGTAAGAGCGACTGAACAGATAACAGCACACATAAGAACAACTAAGACAGTTACAGTAAGAGCAGCTGAATAAAATATATATATATATATATATATATATATATATATATATATATATATATTTTTTTTTTTTGATGTGCTTCTTCTTAACAAAGGGGCTGAATGTGTTCAAAACCATAAAGAGCAAGATTAATGTGTGTGTGTGTGTGTGTGTGTGTGTGTGTGTGTGTGTGTGTGTGTGTGTGTGTGTGTGTGTGTATGTATTTAAAAGAAATAAACTTATATTATTAGTAATGAGTGTTTTTATTTTTCTTATTTGTTGTACTCTAGCATTTTTCCCAGAACAAGAGGTCTGATTTTTTTTGGCAGTATTGTCTGTGAGCACTTAAAATTATAAGAAAATGAAAAACATAAGATTAACATTTTTAGCTAGGGTAGAATACTTGGGCTTACATTGCAATAATCTAAAAATAAATAAGCAGGCAGCATATTGTGTTGTTAAATCACAGTGGTACGTCAGAATCAGACTCAGTACATATAAAATGGAATGCCTGGAATATCATTTATTAGGTATACTGGTCCGGGACTGGTACTCTAAGTTAGATTTGCTTATGCTTTTTGGTTCTGCTCCATATGCATCCTCCTCTTCTGGAAAATTACATAATTGCTTAAAATATTTTGTGCATAGAAATAAGGAAATTATTGAATTTGAGAATGTTTGGCTATGACAATGTTTACACTATGATGGTATTTTGGATATCTGTTGGGGCATTTTGTATCATTTGTGTGCCAGAAATAGGTCTCTGAAATAATAGCCTGTAGTTTACTTCCACAGAAATCAATAACATTAAACACAGTACTACATGTCTCCACCCCTCCCCCTGCACACCCACACTGCCACCACCAAATGAAGTAAGATCATGTGCAAGTTCTTGGCTATTGTGATGTGAAAGAAATGCAATAATGTAACCATGGAGATTTATTTTACTTAAACATTGTAGGCTGACAGCAGTTTCTCTGGGTAGGCAGTGAGTTGGACTGGGGGGCAATGCCTATGTGTGAATAGCTGCAGTTCTGTCTTGCTTTGCAAGAGCAATGTACATCTCGCTGAAGTAAAATCGACTACAAGTTCTGAAATCTCACTATGGTTTATGTGGGGGGGGGGCATATACTCACCTTCATGACAGTGTCTTTTTTGTGCCTTTAACCTGACAAGATCAAGTCGTATACTGTGATTGGGGCTGTGTGTGACTGGAACAAATGGTCCTGATGCTTACTGTTAAGTCTAGCATTGCAAAAGTATAATGTCTGTACTTTAAGATGAATGTACAATAATTAGCAAGCTTATGAGTAGTTCATGTATGTTTCATATCTGTTCATTCTCTATACTGAATGTTTATTTAAAATTGTTTCTAATATGTTGAGCTTTTCTTCCTGGACATTGTTGACAAGGGATTTTTGTTTTATAAAACAGTTTTGCATTTCAGAAACTCAAGTAAATAAAAGTAAAATACATAAAATGAAATGTGTACTTGACTGGCACACTCACTTTGTTGACAGAAGCATTAGTCATAGCTTGTAAGTATGCAACGCAGTTGTTACTATTATTTGTACTTTAATCCTGACAGGTAAAAAGCAGCTACTTTACTTAGGTAATGGGGGTGTTTGTGAATTCATTGAGTGGACTGGCCTTGTTTACTGTCTAAATTATGGCTTTGCAAGATTACTGTTTATTTGGGTGAAGTCGGCTGCTGTGCAAGCCTGTAACTGCCATTTCTGAGCAACAGACTAAATTAATGCAGCCATTAATATTTTCATTTTAATCCAGGCGGGTCAGCAGATATTTTAGGTTGGCAATTAATATGATGGCTGTTTGTGGATGAAATGTTTGGCACTGTAGCTTTGGTGTAATTCTGGCTTTGCCGAACTAAGTGGGGGGCTGTTTGGAAATGAAATTAAATGATTGGCCCTACTACTAACTGTTAAGACTGCTGTGCAGTTGGATGGAGGGAAATGGATTGAGTACAAGTGCTGACCTCTGGATAATGTTTATGTAAAAGATGCAGTTACATTACTGTTTTGCTTTCTGATTTCAGAGGTTCAAGCCAGGTACTTGTGAGAATGAAATAACTGGCCTTTTACTGTTGTAATTCTGGCTTTGCAAAACTAACGTGTCTGAGGGAGTAAGCAATATGCATACAGGCTGTGACTATTGTCTCTGTGCAGCACATGTATTTTGATGCTGGAAGGATCAAAGCAGAAACAGTAGTGGTGGGCAATGAAATGACTGCCCCTGTTTTATTTTTAGCCCTGCAAAGCCAGAATTAAGACAGAATGTAAGTTGTGACAGTGTGTGTATCACAAATGCATTAATATAGTCTTTTAAATCCTGTCAGGGCCAAGCCAGATAGTTGGTAGGTCATGGCTGTGGGAGACTGTCAATGAAATGAGTGCTGTTTCTGAAGCTGTACTTTAACATGGATACACAACAGTGGCACTTAACTTAAGACTTAGCTTAACTTAAGACTTAACTCTGAATGACAAGTTAAGAATCAAGAGGACTGAAAAACACACACCTGATCTGAATATGGAGTCTCCAGGTACCAGTAGGTCAAGAACATACACATGCAGCTTCAGCAGGTCAGTGTATGACAAACACACCTGGATCTGTGGTTGTGAGGAAACAAACAGCTTGTACTGCTTCCCATGTTTGTTGTTCGGTGGAGATGATGCCTGAAGAGAATGGAAGAAAAGTCCAGAAAGCATGAACAGTCTGCTAAACATTTTGACAACCAAATAAGTCTAGCAGTGTTGGGAACTGTGGATATCAGGTCTCAATTAAGTAGTGGATACCAGTTATCAGTGGAAAGATACAACAAGAAAGTGGAAGAAAACCGTCATGTTCTAGAACTTATAATAGACTGGATCAAACTGTGTGCTGAAGAAGAAGTTGCATTAAGAGGCCATGATGAGTCTGAAGAGTTACTGAGTGCAAGAATGTTCCACAGACTGATAGACGTCACCTGCAAGATTGATCAGAAGTTGGCTGAACACTTGAGAACTTCAACTGTTTTTAAAGGAACATCAAAAACTGTTCAAAATGAGCTCCTGGACTGCATGCTAACAATATGCAGAGAAGAAATAAAAAAGGAGATGCGTACTGCAAAATTTGTAGCAGTAATTGCAGATGAAACCACTGATGTTGCTGGGCTATGGCAAATTGCTGTTGTGTTCTGTTACATTGTCAATGGACAGGTGTTGGAACGTTTTTGGGGATACTTTACACCACCTGGACAGACAGCAGGACATATTGCTAGTGTGATAAGGCAACAGTTGAAGGAAGTACTGGGAGACCAGCATGAAAAAGTGATTGCTCAGAGTTATGATGGTGCATCTGTTATGAGTGTTGTTCAGCAGGGGGTCCAGGCCATCAACTGAGAGGAGTTTAAATATGCCTACTATGTACACTGCTATGCCCACCAACGTAATCTGGTAATGCAAAGAGCCACACAACAGAATACTGAAGGAAGGACATTTTGTTTAGCACTTGGCAGAATTCCAGCCTTTTTCACTTGTTCAGTTCAAAGACAAGCTGCTCTGAATATTATACTCTCACGACACATGCCAAGAGTGTCAGGAACATAGTGGAATTTTAACATCCGTACTGTAAATGCAGTGTACGAGAACTTGGAGTCACTGTCTGAGTGCTTTCTTTATTTGTACAAGTGTCCTACATCTGCTGCAGCAACTGTACAGGAAGCAAATGGGCTACTGCGAACAGTTGAAGATGATGAATTTAAATTTTGGCTTACTGTTTTCCATCATATAATGCCCCATGTTGACATATTTTACAGGCAACTTCAGTGTCGTACCACAGATGTAACCGCTGTTGAAAAGGATGTACATACATTTTTGAATGAAATTGACGGTGTCATATCAGGTATCGATGGTATTGCAGAACAGTATCTACAGACAGACATAGATTGACATGTCAAGACATAGATGAGGGCCATCAGCTTCCCGACCACAGCATGAAACATTGTCGATTGCTGCAAAGGAAGTGTGTGATTTCATAAAGTTCCAGGCAACATCACGATTTCAACAAACTGGCCATCTTCAAGCTTCTCAACTACTTCTGCCTGAAAAGTTTTCAACATACAAAAGAGAGTTTCCAGAAAATAGACAACTATCCATTCCTGTTGAGGGGACAACTTAGAACAGAACTTGGAGTGGTGTATCAATGTAAAGACTTTGCAGCAACTGGCAGTGCAGTCCAGATGTTAAAATTCTTGGTGGACAACTCATTAACCAGTGTGTTTTCACAGATTTACAACGTATTGTTAATTGTAGCCACCACATCAATATCAACTGCTGAGGCAGAAAGGTGTTTCTCAACATTGAAAATAATTAAAATGTTTCTTCATAGTACATTGGGGCAAGAAAGAATGAATGCATTGACTATGATTTCCATAGGAAAGGAGTTAACGCAGAGTAGAACTAACATCAGCCAAAGAGTTATCGATTTGTTTGCACAAAATAAAGACAGACGAATGGACTTTATCTATAAGTAACAAACCTGAGAAATACCCAGAGGAACACAACAGAGGCTCTTATTTGGTACTATACTACAAGCACTTATGTAACCCAGCCACTGGGAATGCACAAACCAGTGCATTTCTTCGTGCCGGTCCCAAGCCCAGATAAATGGGGAGGGTTACATCAGGAAGGGCATCCAGTGTAACCTCTGCCAAATGACATATGCGGACAACAATACAGATTTCCATATCGGACTGGTCAAGGCCCAGGTTATCAATGACCACCACCAGTACTGTTAGCCAACAGGGTGCTGGCAGAAATTGGGCTACTGTTGGCCAAAGGAGAAGAAGAGGGGGAAGGCATGACTAAAGGCGAGATTGTGTTGATTTGGACATGTGCTGAGGAGGGATGCTGGGTATATTGGGAAAAGGATGCTAAGGATGAAGCTGCCTGGGAAGAAGAAAAGTGGAAGGCCTCAGATAAGGTTTATGGATGTGGTGAGAGAGGACATGCAGGTGGTTGGTGTGACAGAGCAAGATGCAGAGGACAGGAAGAAATGGAAATAGAGGATCCACTGTGGCAAACCCTAATGGGAACAGCTGAAAGAGAAAACTACAAGCACTTATTTGGAACCAGGTGGGGTCACGTGAATAGTGTTTGCTTGGGAAACTTTAAACTGTCCCTTTTGAGCCTCCATGAAAAAGGGGGGTAAAAGAAATCCAGTATGATCTGATGTAATCCAGAACATACTACAGCTTCTCATCAGATGCAGAAGCAGAGTACAAAGTACTGTTTGCAGCATACTGCAGAGGTAAGTCTTCAAACCTACCTGTATATACATATAACAATATGTGCTTTGTAGAGTATTCAGCATGTGCCATAGTGACTGAGCATTTATTTCATGTAAATTAGTAAACATGTCCAGCATAGATCCCACTGCACCATAGCTCCACCTCATTTTAGTTGGCCACACCCATTCAGCTGTCTCCTGCAGCCCCCCTTTGATTTGAAGTCACCAGCCACCACTGAACAGAGGTACAGAAAATAATTAGTCTCAGAAAACATGGTGTAGATATTATCACAACAGAAAACATAGTGAGTATATCTAACAAGCTGGTACCAATCCCATGGAAAGACATCTTTTTACACAATGTCTGAGAAACCATTACTAGCTATGAGCCTTAATACCAGGTGGGTGGTCACATTCCACAGACAACACACTGTTCAAAATCCTGTGTATCAGTTATGCCTCCTAACAGTGTTTATAGTCCAAGTCATTGTGTAGTGTGCACCCTTTCAACTTTGCAGATCATGATGGCTGGTCTCCTTGACACATTTTAACTTATGTGACCATGTACTAATCTCTGATGCACAGTGTGAGAGAGCATTACATTACACAGCGACAGATGTCACAAAGTTGATGGCAAAAGGGAATATGTAATATGATACATTTTTTTTTTGCTATCCAGAAGTAATTTGTAGGGTGCACACAAATTTTCAGAAACAGTACAGTGCTATGAAGTATACATGTGGATCTCTGCCTGCACTATTCAGGAGAACTTTGAGTAAGAGGTGCAATATTCCTAAACGCCACACAGAATGGTCTGGTAAAGTGACTTGCACAAAGGTAGACAGCAAAAATTATGAAGAAAAAATTGACATTCTGTACTCATGACACTGTAAATAGAAGTTTAGTCCTGTGCGCTTACTGCCTGACATAATTTCAGTTAACACAACTTGAATGGGATGTTGCAATCCTCAAATTACTGAAGATTGAAACCCTCCCGAGTGGTGTTTTCTGCAAATTGTACACATTTCTTTCTTAGTTTTGGAGAGACCATATAAGCAGTAATGTGACATTATGAAGGACTCTGTTTTGCTGAAAAATGTGTCTGTTGCACATTAACAAATCAATAAATGAGCGGATTAAAATTATAATTGAAAATATGCAGAAAGACAAGAGTGGCTCAAAGAAAAATTACTGATGCTAGGGCAAGGAACAGAGAATTGCTTAATGGTGTCCTGTTGAATTTGAGAACAGTGAGGTAAGTTCAAAAAATGCATTAATTATATGACTAATGCAAGTGATACAGAATTTCCTAACATATTCAGTATCCACTCCACCACCCAAAAAAAAAACTGTTGCAGTGCATGGTGTATGGAATAAAGTTAATTTTCAATACATTATTTTACTGTGCCAATATCACGGAGTCAGGTTTGCAAAATAGTCTTCGGCTGTAATTTAACAAATCTGCGAGATTACTAGAATGTCAGGAAATTACAGAAACAATATGTCACAAGACAGCGGTTCCTAGGGTTGCCACCTTTTCAGTGGGTCAAAGTGGGACATGGGGGTGTGGCCAATATTACAATGGCCACACCTTCTACCATGAAGTCGCCACAGGAGCGGTGAAGGAGATTGTGTTATGGGTATGACAGATGGCTGCTGGAGTGGCTAGCTAACTGGCTAGCTGGCTGCTGGAATGGCTGGTTGGCTGGCTGCTGGAGTGACTAGCTGGCCGGCTGCTGGAGTGGCTAGCTGACTGGCTGGCCGGCTGCTGGAGTGCCTAGCTGGTTGATGGGAGTAGCAGCTGGATGGATGAATGACTGGATGGATGGCTGGCTGCATGAAGGGATGCATGGCTGACTGGCTGGCTACAAGAATGGATGGCTGGTTGAATGAATATGAATGGATGGCTGGCTGGCTGGATGAATGGATGGAAGGCTGGTTGGAAGAATGGCTGGATGAATGGATGGATGTCTGACTAGCTGGTTGGAGGAATGGATGGATGGCCGACTTGTTAAAAAAATCTGTTTTTTTTTTTTTTTTTTTTTTTTTTTTTAGCAGCTGTAGAAGCGCTTAAAACAAAGCGCTCTTACATCCGCGATCTTTGCAGGGCTCTTCCTGCCTCAATCCCCACCCTTTCATTAATTGCAGCCAATTGCTGCACGAATTACAGCACCCGGACCTAACAGGCAGCAGCTTTGCCTGCAGGTCCGGGTTGGTGACATAACTGAATTGCTGTGGAAAAGCCGGAAGTAACTGTAGCTTTTACACGGCAATTCAGTGCGATTGAAAAGCGGGACTTTTCAAGTCCCACTACTTTCCACAGTGGGCAATGGGATGAGGCAGTTCAAACCGTGAGTGTCCCGCTGACAACGGGACAGGTGGCAACCTTAGCGGTTCCGCAGAAAGAAATAGCTAAGCAAAACTAAGTTCCAGTAATAATGTCTTGTAGATATAGTAAGGGTTAAATCATCACTAGTAATAAAACACACCTAAATAATCAAGTATTTTATGCAACTTGCTTCTAGAAAAATAGAATGAAACTATTTAAATAAATAAATAAATCTTCCTACTGCAGACAGAGGGGAAGCGATTTATATTGGAAGTCCTTTCCTTTCCATTATGAGCTGTCAATTGCACTTCATTCTACAAGTTTCTCTCAGTGTAGTGACAATTTTAACACCTCTGCAGTAGTGGGGGGGGGGGGACTGTCAATTAATCTTGGACTACAAAAGAAAATACTGAACATAGGCCTGCAATTTAGCTACTTTTCTGGCTGTAGCTGGATAACTTCTAACTACACAGTAAAACAAGCTCTGAACAAAACATAAATGAGGATGACTAGGGACACGAAAGAAGCAGTCCTCTTACAAAAGGCATACAAAATGATAGTGATTCACACAAATCCCATTATATGTCAATGGCATGAGAATTTACAGTTACTTCCTTATGACTGGCATGAGTCATATAGAGCAGAAAGGGTTGAGGAAGAACAAGATCATGTTGATATATCGCGTCTATATTACAACATTGAAGCTTTAGTTAATCGAATAACTAAAGCTCAATCTTGTAATATCAACATCTAAAAATGTCGAACGGCCGAATCAACCAAGGGAAACACTTCCCTTGGCTGAATAAAAAAAAAACTTTACATCCGAAAGCAAGTGGTGGGCTTCGACCCTCACAACCCCTGATGTGGGGGCCTGTGCCCCCCACACTCCCCCTACCTAAGTATACCAACGCTGAGATTGCTCCAAATTGGAGAAACAGGCATACTCCACATAATGGCCAAGGGAAATGTTTCCCTGGGTTAAATCAGACGTTTGACATTTTACGGTTTCAATATTACAAGATCGAGCTTTACTTATTCAATTAAGTAAAGCTTCGATTTTGTAATATAGACCCGATATATCAAGCCCCATTGATAGTCATGTTGTGGTAAACATGCTAAAATTACAAAAAAGCACTTAGAGTGATTTTGAGTTGTTAAAATAGGTCTGGAAAAAAAGATAGTGTGAAAAAATATATATTATTTTAGTTCTAGGGTGGAGTTTTCCTAAGCCAGATTGGTATGGGTCCAGTTTATTCCTTGGGTTGTTCTAATGGCATGAGTCCAGAGTCTGTAGGTTGCAATGTCCTCGTTGATCATTTCCATGATAATTTGTTCCATGGCTTTGCATATCTAACTTGTCGGATTGATGGATCTGTAGTTCCCAGGGTCAATTGATGGCCCACCCTTATGAAGAGGGATGTCTGTTGTGGCCCTTCTTTCACCTGACACATAACCTGCTTTGAGGCTGTAGTTGAGGGCCTGAAGTGGTCCTACTAGGTCACATTTTAGGCTACTTAAAAGGCAACTACGGATACTGTCAGGGTTTATTGAAGTGTTTCTGGCATTAATAAGCACCACTAGGACATGCTACCTGTTGATAGTTGGGGAAATATGCTAGAAGGGATTTCACAAGGGGTAGTGTGGGGGGAATGAGGGATGTTGTTATAGCTAAACTTATCAGCTAGTAGATTTGCTATGCCACCTTGGTCAATTAAGGTTGTGCCATTTAGAACCAGATCCTCACAGTGCTGAAAGTTACCTTTAAGGTTCCTTACATAGCTGAAGAAGGCTCTTTGATTGTCCTTAACCTGGGAGCCTATCCTCACCTCATAATTAGCCTTGTTGTCCTTTATTAGACCTCTTCATTTCTTGTTTAGTTGAAACAGACAACTCTTGTCTTTAGGAGTGCTGCTATTTCTGATTTTGGCCATACCTTTTTCTTTTTTTATATACACTGTTAAGGTATGGATTCTTCAAGTGGGGGGGGTTGTTTTTTGGTACAAGATCTGGGCTTATTTCTGGTAGGTACGGCAGCCTCAATGCAGCCATGTACATGATTATACAAGGTTTCTGTCAATAATTCTGCACAGGTAGCTGTGTTCTCTTGGCTGGGGAGACCCATGGATTTTGACAAACTGTCATTTAATAGGAGGTTGTCTGCTTTAGAATAGTTTCTATTTATGAGTTTAGTTGGGTTTTCTGGGTTGATTTTCATTTTGAGGGAAACAGCTTTGTTGTCTGACCTGACCAATGAGGATGTGATAGGAGCAGGTGCAGTGCTCTTCCATGTTGTTGAGTATTAGATCCAAAATATTTGATCATCTGGTTGGAGTGCGCACTACCTGGTGCAGGGTGTATGTGTTGATAAAGTCCAGGAAACATGTCTGTGAGTTAGAGACAGTGTATGTTTCCCAGTCTATACATGGTGTAGTTAAAGTCTCCAATGAACAGGGTATTTTGTTGAATGGTGAGTGCCTGTAGTAGGTCTAGGTAGCAGTTGTGAGCTTTGTGGGCTACAGAGTGTGACCTGTAACTAGACAGGACATGGTAAGTTATCTTGTGTATAGAGACTTGGATGTGAATGAACTCCAGAGCATCATCTTGTTTAACAAACCTGGAGTTTTTATTTATTTTATTTATTTATTGACATTTGTTAACCGGGTTTGTCCAACTGGGCTTGTGACCCATTTTCAGTGGTGTCCCGAGGAGAAAAGCTCCAGTAATACATTTTAAAACAAGTACAATTTTAAACAATATTGATATAATAGCAGTTATAGCAAAATGATTCACATATGTTGGGTTACATGCATACAGTTAAAGTTGCATTAAAACGAAGCTAATTAACAATTTTACATTAATATAGTTCAATAGGTCAACAATAAACATTTTTTGTTTGTATAAAATTGTGCAAATGCATTGTAGACACATTGGAGAGAGAGTTGTAATGAGGTACTAAGTATGGTCCTTTTGAGGGTACATAAAGGGAAGGAAGACTAGGTAGGGTCATGGCAAGGGCAGGTTCTGGAATTGAGAAAATAAGCTTTTAGTAAATTTTTAAAGTGTGAGGTGTGGGAGATTGAACGTAAGTCAAGGGGAAGTTTGTTCCAAGCATGGGCAAGGAAGTGTTTGTAGAGTAGTTTGCCTACTGACCTTTTTGGGTGCTAGATATCAAGTAATTGTTGGTTAGAAGTATGGAGGGTCCAGGATGGGATGTAGATTGAGACTAAGGAAGATAGAGATGGACAGAAGGAGAGTTTATAAAGATTAGAGTGTAGCATATGAAATTGATAAGATATCAGAAACTGGGGAAGTTCAAGCCATTGAAGAGATTTTAAAGAAATGCAGTGGTGTGAGTTGTATGGGGAGTTAGTAATGAATCTGGCTATTTTATAGTAAGTCTGTTGCAGTTTGTTTAGAGTGGAGGCCTGGATATTGGTAAGAACTGGGGTGGCGTAAAAGAGGGAGGGGAGGAGGAGTGCCTGGCCCAGGGTAAGTCTAGATTCAGGGGTTAGGAATTTTTTGTTCCGATATAGCACAGCTAGTTTCTGTTTTTTTTTTTTTTTATACATTGGAGTATGTGTAGGTTGAACTTGAGTTCGTTCATCAATAATGACCCCTAGGAGTTTTGTGTGGGTGTCAGGTTGGATGTTTGTATTGTTAGACGATGTAATAAAAAAAGGACGTTTTGTGATGAGAAAGAGAATGGGGAAGGAAAAGTAGGAGTTTGGTCTTTTTGGGATTTATGATCAATAGGTTGTGAGAGAGCCACTGTTCAGTGGATAGTAGGGTCTGTTGGCTCAGGGAGTGTAGTTCAGGAATGTTATTTGAGATGGATATAAGTGTAGAGTCGTCGGCATACTGAATAAGGGAGGATTCTTTGCATGAGCTGTAAAGATCATTGGTGAAGATGTTAAACACATGGGGTCCCAAGATGGAGCCTTGGGGAACACCAGTGGAGATGGGAAGGAAAGGTGAGGAGGATGAGAGCCATTTGACAGATTGTTCCCTACCAGATAGGTAACTATTAAAGCAGGCAAGTGCGGAGGGGGATAGGTGGAGATTTGCGAGTTTGGATAGTAGTAGAGGATGAGAGACAGTATCGAAGGCTTTGGAGAGATCTAGGAAGAGACAAGAAATGAGTTTATTGTTTTCTAGGGCCTCTGCAATGATATGAGTGAAGGAGAGGAGGGCAGTGGTGGTGCTGTGGTGAGGACGAAATCCATGTTGGGTAGGAGTAAGTAAGTGGTGTGTGAGGAGGTGATTGAGAAGCTGTGAGTGAATACATTTTTCTAATATCTTGGAGAGGGGGGACAGAATGGCAATGGGTCAGTAGTTTGAGGGGTCAGTGGAGTTTCCACCTTTATGGAGAGGGATAGTGAAGAAAGATTTCCAAAAGGTGGGGACAGTTGATTCCAGAATAGACTGATTAATTAGTATAGATACAGGATAGGCAATTGAGTCAGCAGCAAGTCTGAGGAATGTAGGAGATAGATTGCCAGTGGAAGGAGAGCAATTTTTAGCTTGAGTAGTAGAGATCTGATGTAAGTAATGGGAACTGGCTCAAAAGAAAACAAAGTTGTGTTAGTACGACTTGGAGAGGTGGGTGTCGAAGTAGAGTTTGGATTAGAGGTTACCAGATTTTGGATGGAAGAGATAAAGTGTTTATTCAGGAGGGCAGCTGTTTCCTGAGAGGAAGAGTTAGGGTATGGGGAGGGATTAGAGGGCTTTCCAGGATAGAAGATGTTGTTGAGAGTTGACCAAAATTTTTGTGGATTGGATTTGTTGTTAAGCTGAGCAGAGCTATAGTATAACTTTTTGTCATTAGTTGTATGTTTTTTTGCAAGGTTCCTCAGTTGCCTGTATTTTTGAAGAAAAGGTGATTGTTTAGTTTTAGTCCAGGTTTTCCAAGGGACCTAGTCTCTTTGGAGAGCCAGACAGCATGGTTTGATTTTACTCTGATCTTCCTAGAGGGAGCTAAGGAGTTTAGAGTATTCATGAAGATGCTATTGAAAGTGTTTTGGGGGAGGAGTTTTAGGATGGACCAATCTATGTTGTAGAAAATGGAGTTAAATTGGGATGAATTGAAAGTTGATAGTTTTCGACAGTCTTTGATAAGGTGGGGTTTAGGAATATGAGAGTAGTGTCTTAAGATGGTGGTAGGGAGATGATCACTGAGGGAGTCAGGTAAGGTGGTGGGATTGTGGTATTGGTGGCGGGAATTGGTAAGGATCCAGTCTATGATGGAGCTGGAAGTGGAATTTTTATGGAAGCAAGTGGGAGATGTTATAAGTTGGTGGAAGCCGTGTAGGTGGATACTGAGTTGGGGGGGGGGGGTCAGTTGTGAGTTTGGGCCAATCAATGTTGACATCACCAAGGATAAGTGTCTCATATGGTATGTTGTGGGAGAACCAGGATAGGATGTTTTCAAGAATGGGCAGATTGTTACCAGGAGGAAGGTAGATTGAGACAATTGCAAGTTTTTTTGTGGGGAATTCAGATGGCAGTTAAGGATGATGATTCAGCCGGGAGGAAGTCAATTGGGGAAAGGTATGGTGAGAGGTTAAGAATGTCTGAGTAGAGGATGGCCACGCCACCACCTTTTTTACAGGTCTATCAGATCGGAAGATATTATAACCTGGTGGGAGTATTTCACTATTTGAGATTTGTGGCTTGAGCCAGGTTTCAGATAGGGAGAGGATGTGAGGGGTATTGAGAGCTATCCATGAGTGCAGCTCAGTGACTTTATTTGTTAGACTCTGAATATTCAATGAGTAAATAGTTAAGTATTTGGATGGAGATGATTGTTGTGACTGAGGTTGGTGACTGTTAGAGGAGTAAGATGGGGGCAGTGTAGAGGTAGTTTTGGGGAGAGAAGAGGGGCCAGGGTTGGGATGGATGTCTCCAGAACAAAGTAGATTTTTAGTGAGGAGAGAGTGTGTAGTAGATGCTAGATGGAGTTTGTATAGTTTTGACTTAGCTTTGTGGGAAGGTTTAAAAACCTGTATTATGGATAGTTTCTATAGACTTGAGGTAGAGGTAATAAAGAGATTAGGGGAGATAGTAAAATATGAAGTAGTTGGATATATGTTGTATGAGTGATAAGTTGGTGAGGAGTGGGTCAGAGAGATTGGAGTGGTAATGGATGGAGATAGAGAAAAAAGGAGTAGTGTAGAAGATATTAGAAAATAATACATGTTGGAATAAAATATGGTCAGATAGTTGTATATGTTGTACATGTTGCTAATTTAGCTTGAGATACCTCTACCTTTAGGCTCTGTCTGTGCTGCTTTTGGTCTAAATGTGTGGAAGGCACTGCTGGAGTACTTCTTGAAGCTTTAAACCAAGTCTTGGTGACAGCACAGAAGTCTACATTCTCCAGAGTGGGAAGAACTTGTAAAGTATGGAGTTTCCTGTTTAGGCTCCAAGCATCATTGTCCAGTAACACCTTAAAGTTGCTTTGAGTTTTTTTTTTTTTTTTTTTTGATGTGTTGGTAGTTTTGTTATTCTGACATTGCCTAAAAATGTCTCTGAAGGAGTGGATAAAGTTTTAGCTAATATGCCCGGTCAGGACAGGTGCAGACCATCCTTGGCAAAGCAACATGCTCTATTAACTATGTGCTCCCATGCAGATATTGGATTTATTTGGAATTACACCAGAAACAAAGCAATTTATTAAACATAATCATTTTCTGTTGTTCAGTGAAAGGCACATACCTGTCTGTGACACATTTTCAGAGAAGTTCATAATGCCTCTTTTCATATAGCCCAGTGAGGTACAGCTCAGGACATTTTCACCCACATGGACTATGATAGAATCATATTGGTACCTGTGGTGCAGTGACTTGACTGCATGCATGATATTGCATATCCTTGCTCCAGGTAGGAAACTAATCATTATCTTTTCCATGTCCAGCATGGAGAGAGGAGCATCTGTGTGTCATACAACAGAATCCCCTATGACAAAATAACTATATAAAGTGTTTGCTTGCCTTATGGACTTTGTTCTTGGGTGGTCACTGGGTGTTGGCTTATGTGTGATGAAAGGTGTTGCTTTTGGTTCATAGTATGTGCTTTAGTGATTGCTAAGGATAGGTGTTCCCATTTAACAGCTTAGGATATCTTTGTGGTATGGAGAGATTTCTTTTAAGTGCCACAGCATAAGAAGATCTATCTGTGTGTAGTGAGCAGTATGTGTGAAGGATGTAGTGTATTTGTTCTTGAAAACCTTGTTTGTTAGTGAGATTTTTGCTTCCAAGGAAGTTATGCATGCAGCTCTCACATACTGTGTTAGTTTCTTTAAGGATTAAAAGGTTGTCTAACTACATAAGACAATTGCTATATTGTCTCAGCATTCCCATATCTACAGAGCTGTCCACAGAGACTAAGAAATTGCAAATCCATGTTGTCAGGACCTGTATTAGTGTTTTGAACTTGATTTTACAGGGGTCACCTAAATGGTGTCTATGGTTAAGCCTAGATGTTAGATAGTGCTATGATGTGATATTACCACTGTATGATGCACTAACTAGCTGCCCTAAGCTTATCTCCATGTAAAACCTTTCTGTGTTACAGGTTAAAGTTCTAAGCACTAGCTTTATAGGATTGCTACTATACAGGGCACTACTAACCACCACTACAAGGTGAACAGCTAAGCAAAAAAGCACCTAATTTATCACAGACAGAAAAAAGCTGAAAACTAATTCCCAAATAAACAACTCTAATAAAGAACTCTGGCCAATAAACAAATACACTTTAAGCTTCATGGAATGCTTCCCAACTCAGAGAGACCAGGTAATCACCTTCTACCACAAGATGGATGCTACTACAACTTCTTAATGTAAAAGCACAGCAAAGGCAGCTGTAAAGTGCATATTAATACCAAACACCTAAGTCTCTAAAAAGCTCTGTGGCTGATAAAATAACCTCTCTTTACACCTCCCTATGTGTTTTCCAATTCCAGTTAACCAGGCTACTTTACTACTGCCACTAGAATAGCAATTCCAGTCTTCTTAATATAAAACCATACTTTGGATAGCCAAAAGTGAAAAGGTACCAACTAGCTACAAAAGTAAAAAAGTACCAACTAGCTACAATAAGCAATTGTTACTTTAAGCCACATCTGTGTTTCCCTACTCAGATAAACCTGCTATTTTTCTACTCCCCACTAGAATTGCAGTCTTCTTAATGTGAAAACACAGTTTAGTTAGGCAAAAGTGGAAGGTATCAGAAACAACTCAAGCAACTAGCTAAAACAAGTAAGTCTCACTTACGCCTACCTGTATGTATCCCAACTCAGACAGACCAGACTACCTTTATTCTGCGAAATTAAAATATGACAAAAAGGCCAGTAAAAACATTTTAAAAAATCACCAGCTTGCACTTTATTAACAAGAACGTCTCAAGTCTCTAGCGCTTCGGCAAGAAATACCTTCTAGGAGTACATCATTAAGGGAAAACAGTGCCATTTTATACAAACATTAACTATCAATTATAAAACACTTAACCAATTAATTAATATCTAAAACATTAAATACTGTATTTCTATTACACTTAGAAAACAATTATATCAAATGTTTCCATGAACATGCAGTATTAAGTCCACAAGGAGTTAAAGTATTGTATTTTAAAATGATATTTGTTATTAAAGTCAGAATTGTTCTAGGATGCTGGCTTGCAGAGAGTCTGGACTGCTATTGTGAAACAACTTAAAATGCACGGCAACAGGACTAGCAACTTTTTCCATTTTTATGTCTCTAATGTGCTCCTGCAGTCTCAATTTACTTCTCTTAGTTTCACCTATATAAAAGAGAATGCAGGAGCATCTGAGAACATAATTTAGATTTTTCACAAGTAAAATGTACTTTAGGACTAAAGGCAACACCATTGATATAACTAAAAAATTAGCAACATATTTGCATGCTGAGCATCTAGTACAACCACTAGTGTCCAGTACACCTAAAGTGCTGCATAACTTATCCACTGGCTTAACAAATTTATTGTGTACAATAATGTCCTCTATGTTCCTAGCTCTTGTGTATGAAAGTATAGGAAATCTGCATAATGTATCAGAAAATACTTGTTCATGAGAAAAAACATTGTAAGAAATAACTATATATATACATTTGCCTAACTTCTAACTTATCTTGTCTAGTATTACTGTCAGTATATCTTCTGTAATGTTTCATAACAAAGGTACTGGCTGCTGACAAATTATTTTGTACCAATGAATTATTTTTTAATTTATCCAGTGTCTTCTGGATGTCTTTCATGAAATAACCCCTTCTCAAAAACATATTTATAGAAGTACACATTTCCTTGTATAATTCCTTTACATCAGTACATAGTCTGTAGACTCTCATTAACTCTCCATAGGGTAAAGAATCCAGCAAATGATATGGATGGCAACTGGTTCTATGTAAGAAATGTTTACTGTTATCAAACTTTCTATGAATTTTAGTTTTAAATTCCCCCCTACTACACCTGTTAAATCAATTTCCAGAAAACTTATAGTTTGGCCTTGTTGAAGTCCATGAAATTTTATTTGAAACCTGTTTACATCCAAATCTTTAACAAAGGCAGATAATTAGTCATTCTAACCTTACACAAAAATACTAGATTATCTATAAATCTATAATAGGAAACAACACAAGTTCAAAAAAGATTATGTCTATATAAATATCCCGCCTCATAAAGGCCCACAAAAAGAGTAGCATAGGCAGGTGCAAATGATGCACCCATGGCAGTGCCTTTTTTCTGAACATAAATATCTTCACAAGAACAAAAATAATTATAAGTAAGACAAAATTCTATCATTTCTAATACATAATTACTTAGTGGACTATCTCCTAAGAAAAACTTAGTAGCCTCTAAGCCATGTTGATGTTGTATAGAAGTGTATAGACTTTTAATGTCAACAGACACCCAATACATGTCTTCGGTCCACTCAATGTCTTTCATTTTATCTACAAAATCAAAAGAATCTTTTATAAATGATGGTAACTTCATTACATAGGGGAATAAATAACTATGAAGAAATACACCTATGTTTCGTAAAAAATAATGAGTAACAGAAATAATGCGCCTTCCTGGGGGGTGTTGCATGCTTTTATGAAGCTTGGGTAAACAGTAAAAATATGCTATAGAATTATTTTCATTATATAGCTTTTTATCTACATCTTGTTTAGAAAAATACCCAAGTCTGTAACCTTTAAAAAGTAAATGCTGAAATTCTTTTTGTGCATTTTGATAATCACTCACTGTCACCTTAACTTATACTCCAGTATTACTAAGATGTTCAATGCACATTTCCATATACTGATTAGCATGCATTACTACTAAACGATTCCCCTTGTCAGAGGGTTTAAAGACCAATTCATGTTGTTCCCCCACATTTTTAAGAAATTTCCATTCATCTTTAGACAAATTGTAAGAAAAAGAATTCCCTGTTTGCATACATTCTTTAAATGTATGTTCTAAAGAAAAGTTGACCATAGCTGAAAATTGTTGCATACCTTAATGCAGAAAAGGTGGGACAAAATCACTGGAACATTTTATAGCTGTAGTGTCAAGATAGCAGTAACCATTTAACTTATATACATCAGAAGAACACAAATAAAAACTGTCATTTGTATCTGAAATGTCTTCAGTAAAATTAGAGTATCATTAATGCCAGCATCTGAATTATTTCTAGAAAAATAGTTAAGCAAATGTAATTTTCTACACATTCTATACACTTTAAACATGTAAGGTCTAGGCATCACAGTAGGTACAAATTTAAGACCCTTATTTAAAATATACATTTATATTTCGCTCAATTCCACTTGTGATAAATTTATAACAATGTTATTCTCACCGTTTACACCAGAATCAAAATACACAAATTCAGTTCCATCTAGTCCTTTTGTTATGCTGTTGATAAGCTCCTCTATTACTAAAAGTTTGTTGCTGGTGGCAAAAACCATCCCCGGTGTTTCTTTCCGAATCCGCTGTTGTCTTATCATTCCAAAAATTATTGTTCAAATATTGAGGCTTTTGAGGCAAAGGTGGATATTGCTGGTCAACCATATCCTAGTCTGCAGAGCCTCTAGAAGTGTCTGAAAACATTTGATGTGAACTGCCTGCACCATTATAACCCCTTTTGGCACTACTAACAAGCTGTTGATTTGGTTTGGTCTTGTCTGCTTTACAAATGAAAGCCTTATGGTTATTGTAGTCCGTTGAATCTCTTTGTAGTTTTTTTTTTTTCTTTTTCATGAGATCCTGTTCAAGATCAATCAGTTTGTCATTAGTGTCAACTAGCTGGGTCTGTAAGTGAGCGGGACTGATTTTAGCTGCCAAAGAATTACACAAAGTAGAAATTTCTTCCTTCAGCTTTACCTGCAATAAAATGTCCCATTCTATAGAGATATTTACCCACTCAGTGGCACACCGATGGGCAGCTGCAATTCATTTATCTTGAAGCTGTTTTTCTGCTTCATCTGAAACATCAAAAGGTTTAGAAGGATTTTTAAAGGCACGCAGCCCCCTCGGTGTAATGTCAAGCTGAATATAACATTGTAGGCTCAAAATGTTAACATAAACTGCAGTTTCTTTCATCATAAGCTGTTCTAGCTTGTAAATATCAGACACATCTGTGGAAAAAGAAATAGAGTGGTTCTTACCCACACAGTCAAAAGGATTGGCTATACGTTGTTTACGACCATCTTCAATAAGATGTTCCAAGTTGATAGAATTCTGCTCACCTCTGAAACCAGATCCTGAAGACGTCTCTCAATTAGGCAGCACATACTGATCCATGCTTTTTTTGAGAAGCATCCATAGTCTCATCTCTCAAAATCCTCGGTAGTTGGATATTAGGATCACTGGCTGTATAGCAGCAACAAAAATAAAACAGGATGCAATACAAACAACATACCTTTCTTCTGCCACTAGAATTGTAGTTCCAGTCTTTTTAATGGAAAAACACACTTTAGTTAGCCACTAGTAGTGTTGCTACCTAGCCAGTATTTTTCTGGACTACCTAGAAATCAGAATTTTAGCCTGGTAAAACAGAAAGCACTTTACAAACTCCAATATTCTATTTATCTGCAAAAACAGAATGCCAGAGTTTGTAAAAAAAATGCAGTATTGGAATAACTTTTAATTGAAAAGCATTGCTAGCGCAATGAGTTGAAAACGGAAACTTGATTTCCTAAAAGTTGGTTGGTAGCAACCTGCTGTTCGTGCAGGCAGTGGAAGGTGATATAAGAGATCTGGGAACACAGGTTGACAGCAACCTCTCTTCTGACCACCACATTGCCACTGTGGTCAGAAAGTCCTTCTATGTGGCACATCTCATTACCAAGGGTTTTACATCCAGGAAGAAAGAGGTCATTGTCTCCCTCTACTCTTCCCTCATTAGGCCAATCATTGAGTAGAATACCCCATTTGGCATGTACCTCACTAGACACCTGCAACAACTGGAGAGGCCGAAAAAGTACCTCACAAAGAGGATCCTAGGCCTTAAACATTTGCCCTATATGGACAGACTCAAAAAAACTCCAACTACTCTCTGTCTCATATCACCTACTTAGAGGCGATCTCTGCTTGACTTACAAAGCCATGTCTGACCCAGCTCTTTTAGAAATGCTACATCTAAACAAACCCCAATCCCTCTGCAATACATGCTCCAGAGATCTCAACCTCATTACCACAATCGACAGAACATGCTGGCGGGACAGGTTCATAACCCAGAGACTGCCCATGCTACGGAATAGACTTCCCATACATGCCAAACAGACCAGCTCACAAGCCCTCTTCAAGAGAAATCTTGATGAGTGGATGAGAAATAGAAAATTCAGTCCAGGGATCACTCCAGTGGCTCTACGTGACAGAGGCACTGGGAACCAAGGTCGGGTGGTACGATGCTAGAGTAATCCTATGGGCTAGGCTTGTAAAGGCTCCAAGGCCATTAGCCTAGTACACACGGGTCTATATTATATCATCAAATGCTTAAAAAAGTGAACGCTGATTGATCGACCTGATTTAAGTGAAAGCTTACAATCTCGAACTGTCAGATCAGCGATTTTTTTTCCCAGGGAAAAAATCGCTGATCCAAAACACATACAGACAACACAAGCACACCAAACAAACAGAAATCCACACACATACACCTAAAATCTGATACCTAACCCTACACTAAACTATGCACACACCACTAACTACCCACTTACCTTAACCCAAACCCTAACCCTAAGGTCCGTCACTATCGCACACTCACCTCACCCGCTCCCTAACCCTAACCCACTTAAATCCGCCCTAACCCTCATGTCCACTCAATCGCACACACACCTAACCCAAGCCCTAACCCTAACTCACCTAAATCACCCTAACACTCACATCCACACAATCGCACACTTACCTGAATCCGACCGGTAACATTCCACCATAACACTGAAAATGGCAATATCCTTGGGATCAGTATATTTAATGCCATTCTGTTGTAGCTTAGAGCATATCTGAGCATTGCCATTTAGATTCTTGACATAACTATAGAATGCCTTGTGGTTGTCTTTGGAGTTTTTGGCAATTTTATTTTCGTAACTAGCTTTGGAGGATTTTATAAGGGATCTCAACTTCTTACTGAGGCTGGTAAGGGAGTTTTTTGCATCCTGGGATTTTCCTCTTTTCTGCAACAGTTTCTTTTTTCTATTGTATAGTTTGTTTATGGCAGGGGACCAGCAGATTGGCTTCCTTTTTTTGAAGGAGAGCGTCTTGGTTCTATTTGGAATGGCACGATTCATGCACGAGTGGATGTGCTCATACAGTGCCTTAGTGTAGGATTCAGCAGTCGAACTTTCAGCTCCCATCTGCATGGGTGTCATGAAGTTTGTCACTTATGACCTGAGTAGCATTAAGTTGTCTTTGGAGAAGTTTTTTACGGAGTTTTCCTTACTGGGGGGTGGGGGTGGGATGTTCATAGGTTCATAGATTAGTACTAAGCTAACTGCCCTTGTGAACCATTTTAAGCCTAGCCGATTATCCCTTGTGAGACTCAAACCTGCACCCTGTGCTTGTAAGGCAAACACCTTAACCATTAGGCCACCATCCCACCCTGTGGATGTCAAGGGTGATTTGCTTATGGTCAGACCTAACCAATGAGGGGATGACCACTGGTGTGGAGCATCTGTCTCCCATGCTGGTAATGACCAGGTCTAGGATATTGGATATCTTCAAATATCTTTGGAGTTACTTTTTTCTGTTGACTCGTTTGGCTTTCTCCTTTACATGAATATTGCACCATATCAGATCCCCTTTTCTTTCCATGTCCATATTTATTTTTTTTATACCTTTCAAAAATATATGAGCTTTGTTCATTACATTTTCACACTTCCTCTGTCGCTTCTTGTTCCAGGTGGCCCAATGTTGCTTTCTCTATATAATGCTTTTTATGGTTTTGTTGTACTAATGATGATAAAATTTTACTTGAAGCTTTTGATCATTGTTTCGTGCACAAGTATTTTTCTTTCCTATAATTTTTCTCTTAATATTTTTGAATGTCTTCTAACATGAAATTCCGGGCTTCTTGCATAATAGTAACAATGCATAATTTTTCCTTATTCCCAATAGTCTGGTCTATCATGTTTATGGCTCATTTTTGGTCTTTCAGTTTTTGTGATTTTTGTGGACTTCCTTCTACAACAGGGATGCCATCCTCACCCTGAGTCTGGCCTAACTGCATTACAGAAATGTTTCTGTGTCTTGAGGATTTTACACTGCTATTTTTCCAGTTCTGGCACCAGCACACATACCAGGAGTGGGCACTTTTTTATCCTGTGACTTTTGCACCTAGCTGTCTTTTTTATTTTTAAATCTATGTCCATGATATATGCTATATAAAATACAGTTTATATATCAGTGTTGTTTTGTTAAGATTTTGTGAAAACAGGGTTCATCACATGAAGGTATTAACCAAGACTTGAGGATGACTTCAGATAAAGCAATACTACTCTTCTTTTCTTGCTGATTTCATCATCTCTCCATTTGGACCCTAGTCTCAAGTCTGTCCAGTGAATGATGTTACAGACCAGAGCATATTTAAGGATATGTGGCACCCCAGCCTCATTTTCTATTCATTCTCTTTTCTGCTTTGTTCACTCTATTCCCCTTACCTTCAATGACTAGACTTCTGTGTCTTTTTATATTTGTTTTCGCCTTTTGACCCTAGGATCTAGTTACAAGTTTTAGAGTATGAAGAGGATTATTGGCAGCATCATTACTTTGCCTAAGCAATGTATAATCCTTTCCCTAGACAGTATTTCTTACCTTTTTTCCAGTGTTCTCTAGGTTTTTCTCTATTGGCTCATTTACTTGCTCCCAACATAGAGCCTTAGATACTTGTGGAACATTCATTCATTATGTTATATGTAATTTATATGAAAATAAGCTATATATATTTTTTACATTCTTTATAGATGCACATATATATATATATATATATATATATATATATATATATATATAGTTTTTATAAATTTGTATATTTATGTGTTATTTGATGGTTTGTTTATTCATTTTATTAGTTAGCACATATAAGTATGCAGATCATATAAAATCCATGTTTTAAAGACTATGCATTAAAACTCAAGATATATGGGTTGCCTAAAAATGTTTTAAAGTGTTTACAAGAGTTTCCGGTAAAACAACAAGGTTCGTTTTAAAGTAGCTCTTTATAAGAATGGCTCTAAAATGAGATGTGCATAAGTGGGTGATAGCTACACTTGTTACATATACATATTCTCCTAGTTGTTAGAAAGAAAGTAACAATGAATGTTAAATGCTTACTTTGTTTTTCCTGCACTTGTGAATGAATAAGGTTGGCAGGGTCTTGAGAACAGTATTTGCATATTCGATTGTTTAATTGATAAATTGAAAACCTAATGAGTTAAGTTCCCGCCTATTTTACTTTAAAATAGAGAGTTTTGGTTTTAAAAGTTATCTGATGAAGCATAGTTGTATCTATGCGAAAGCGCTTATCAACTTTTTTGTTACATGGAATAAAGATACAAAGTTTTAAATCTACTTTTGCATCAAGGACTAAGGAGTTTTATTTCAAAGCTTATCGTGGTGAGACCAGTTTCTTCTTTTTGTGTGAATACTTGTGGAACTCTGACTCTTTTATCTCAACTATTCTCCCCTTCTCCTTTTCTTTTCCTAACTTCACTACCAGTATCTTTGTGATGTTGTGCCTGGATACAACAATTTCTCAAAACTTCCTGAATCTCTCTTTTATAGTTCCCATTGCTGCAACCACATCATGTGACAATAGCATGCAGTTATTTGAATATAACAGAAATTAAGATTGTAAGCCTTCCTTTTCTTTAAGCTTTGCAAAATTGTGTCTCACCTCTATTGCTAACTCCTTGATCTCAATCATGAACAGGCATGGAAGTAGTCGGCATTCCTTTATAGTCCCTAGATGTATCCTTGTCCCCAGAGATACTCCTCCATTTATGAGTATTTCAAATTTCACTTCTTGGTATGTGACCAGTATCCAACTAGGGACGTCGGGAGGCATACGCACTGTACTGATTTCAGTACAACTTATGTAGGAGGGGGTAGCGTTTTAAAGTTTCACTTTTCTTTTTTTTCACATTTCGCGCTTTACTGCACGATGACGTCAGCTCATCAGGGCAGCCAGTCACCGCACATGTATTTCCGGTCAACGTCAGCTCATCCAGTCGGAATGGAGCTCACTCACTGCACATGTATTTCAAATGCTTTCCGAGCGGGAAGCAGAGGATTGGATTAGTGGGATGTATGTACACGTTGGTCAAAGTGGGAGGAGGATTGTTATGTTGGTCTCACTTCATGGGGTCTTGGTGAGTAATATTGTGTGTGTAGGATTCGTTATGTTGGTCTCACTTCATGGTGTGTGTGTGTGTGTGTGTGTGTGTGTGTGTGTGTGTGTGTGTGTGTGTGTGTGTGTGTGCATTGGAAGGATAACCACAGTATGCCTGACAGGATCAGTGTGTGAAGCAACAATATTGTAATTGGGGGAATTACTAAACAGTAGAACAATCCTAGTGTTTGAGTATCTTGAGTTTTCCAAGGTCAGGAATGCTATAGAAAGTGTCTTTCTGTTATTTTACTGCAGTTTTCTTTATTTTGTATTCATGAATCTGCCAAGAAAAATGGTAGTGTCACTTTAATTGAGAAGGCTTCTGGGATGCTGAGTTCAGGGGTGAAGGTTTTTCAAGTAATATAAGTTGGTCTTGATAAGTATCAAGTTTTATTTTGTTTCTGGATTGAGTTAACTGTTGGAAAAAGTAGTTTTATAAAGTGTTTTTTGAGAGCTAGGTAGCTGCAGTATCTAAAGGTCGGCAGCCGTTTTAGATCTTCAGAGGTACCTTTTTGAGCAATGTCTCCTGACTGGTGCTTACTCACACAATGAACAAACCTACATGAGTTTCGATACCAGCAAGCCATAAAGATAATTCAGAAATAATCAAAAGTTTTCTGCATGATATTCCTCTTCCATAAGAATTCATGTAACAAATGATAGAGATAAGGAACAGATTCATCAGATCAGCAGGAATATTCATGAAACAGTTTAAAATTGTTAATGTTCTCACACAGCAAATTTCACAAGACCCTGTTTGTCTTGCAGTGATGGCTGCACACAGAAACTTACAGAGGAGTAATGTGGAAGAATGACTTACTGTATTTGTTCTATTTTATTTTACATTTGTTTACTGGAGTGATATTCTGTTCACAACTGATCATTTGCAAGTACTGTCTGGATGAATTAATTCACAAAAAATGAAAAAAGAAATCTGATTTGATTTTGGAAATCACATAATGATGTAGTATGGGGAAATAAAGCCCATTATTGTTCAGCTCAGAACACTGTTAAGCTTGCAAAACGTGATATTGCAGTGTCTCCTGACCATATACTTTACACCGCAGGAGCTAGAAATCCAAAAATGCAGTTTAATTAAGCTGAACCACTTCCTGTTTCAGAGGACTGATGAGCTGGAGACTAATAGCTAATGCTTGAGCTTTAAAATATTTGAGTTCCCTGACTGAAAAAAGTAACTTGCATACCCTGAATGCACAGTTTCCACATATCCTAAAAACATAAAACATTTTTTTTTGCCAGGCAGTGAAGAGTTCATAGAATAGTTTTGAATAAAATGCATGGTCCCTCAATCAAACCCTGACCTATTATCAAGTTCCTAAAATTCAAGCCAAATGAAGATGATGTTGTCATGAACATTAAGAAAATGAGCAAGAAAGTAGACTCCAAAGAATTTTTCCTCACGTGGATAGCAAATATTGGAGGCATGATGGACAAGAAAGATCTGGCTGGGAACATATTTTTTGGGAATGTAATGAGCTGGCAGACTTTAGGGATTTCCAGCAGAACTCTCTGTCGGAGATGCACGGTGAGCTGATTGGACTGACTGGGAGATGATTTTTTTTATTAGTTATGCTACAGAATCAGAATTGCCTAAATATAGTAAAGTTTGCTGAGTCTAATTATGGTAGCTGCCAAAAAAGCAATTACTAGAAAACAGAAATCAGAGTCTAGACCAACATTACTAGAAGTAGTGAATATAGTAACAAAGATAAAACAACTGGAATTGGATCTTTAGAAAAGGGGAGGAGGAATGGTGGTGCTGCGGTAGCGTTGTTGCCTCACAATAAGATGGGTCCTGTTCGATTCTCAGCTAGAGCATCTTCGGTGTGGAGACATGCATGAATGGGCGTACCTACGTTGAAAGTTGTGTGTCAGGGCCAGCAACTTGGCATGTAAAAATCTACTGCCAATCATTAGCGGACCAGAGTTCTGCTGTGGTGACCCCTAACCAGGAAAAGCCGAAAGACACAACAAGAAAAGGGGAGGAGCAAACTACACAGGAATCAATGGAACTTGTGGGAACAATATAATGCAGAGCAGGAATGAGGTTTAACAGGCAGGATTTGTATGAGTCATATAATACTTAACTGACAATGACTGGATGGTTTATAAGTGATGTATAATGTTTGCAACTACAGTTGTTTCAATGGTGTCTGTGATGAACACTGTTTGCAACAAAAATGGTATCATTTTGTATGTTTTTTATTTATATAAATGTACAATTGCATTTGTCGTGAAAAGTTAATAAAGATGTTTAAAAAGAAACTTATCACAACAACCTGAGCTAGTTCTTACACCAAGAGATTATCCTTCAAAAGCAGCAAAGAATACATTGTTTGGGTTCATGATGATAGACTGAACAGTAAACCTCCAGTGCCCTCCCATCAAAAAAAAAAAAATGAACTCATTTTGCTTAAGGACACTTTCAGTGAACATGAAAAGCTTTTTGTAAGGGGTAAGCCCCCCCTGCGATCCCTATGGGGGAAACACCCCCATACCTTCCTGACTTGCATATATCAATTCCAAGGTGGCAAACACTATGGAAAGTACAGAGCTGATTTCTGTTGAAAGTGATTTTCAGATAAGTATTTCATTACCTGCCTGGTTCCCAGATAGGCATTGCAGTACTCCCCAAATACACAAGAATGAAAAAAAGTCTTCCATTTAGGCCATTTATGGCAGGACATGGCTCTAAAATAAAGTCTTCAGCACAAGTTTTAGATAGTATATTACAGTCTTGAAACATGAAAGTCGCTCTTCTCCTTCAAACTTCTTTTGTGGAAGGCCTCTCCCCCCACACCCCTTGAACTTATATACATACATACATATATATATATATATATATATATATATATATATATATATATATATATATATATATATAACTCCAAGAGAGCCATACTTCAGAGAAAAGGAAATATTCTGAGAAATGGCATCTCAGACTTAGTATATACGAGTCTGATCTTTCAGCCATTCAGCCTCCATACTGCGGGACTCACTCATGAGGCCCTGACATCTGAAATGGTTACTGTATAGGTTCATCCCAATACTTGAAAGGGAGGAGATGAAATGGTATCATTTTTAAGTAAGAAGTCAAATTTTGTTACTTCAAAGGTGAATATTAAATGTTCTGTTATTTTTATATTTAACAACAAACATTTCCATCAGGTTAGCAATGGGAGCTGTAATGTCTCCAGTTGCAGCTATTCTTACTCTAGCTAAGACGGAAGTTACTGTTTTACATAGCATGTAAGCTTTTCAAAATGTAATTTTTCCTTCCAGATTTATTAATGTTTTGTTTTTTTGTGGCAAGGGATCTAAAACTAATTGGAAGATTTTACTGATTGTTTGAAACATGGAATGTCCTATCTGAAATTTATGTATGAATGTCAGGACAGAAGCATTAACTATTAATATATGTGTAGATCATTGCGTATATTGAACCTAGTCAGCCACTGTAGCTAGACAGCACTTGCATATAAGTTACCGAGCACGTACAAGATCAGTGCCATTTTGTGTAGTCACTCAGAGTGAATGTAAGCTTGACTGGAGATGCACATGTGAGTGTGTTAAAAGTAACAAGTCAGTCAGCAGGCTTATGAAGTACAAACTATGTATATGTATACTGGCAACATGCTTATGGTTAAAATTGTGATAATCCAAATTATGCTTAGCTATGCAAGTTGTACAATGGAACTTCTTTGTGTAATGTAATGGACCCGCATCCCATACAGAACTGGTTCTGTATCTTCTGCTCAGTGCTTGCCATTACAGACTGCAACACACCCTTAAATCTGATCAGACTCTGTAATCTGCAATTGGTTGACATTATTATCTTCCTTATTTAGTATATTTCATGTAAATCTGTCCCCGGGATTCATGAAGCTCGGCGCAAGGCCGGCGTAAGGCCTGCGCCGGCGGTGCATGGAATATCCGGCGCAGTAGCGCCATATACATATTAATGAGAGTGCACCGGAATCACAGACACGTGCGTAGTGTACGTGAGCGAGCCCAGGTAGGATGCGTCTGGAGGCGTGTCTAAGCCAGCATGAGGTGAGCAACCTAATGTGCTGACAGCCATGGTCCGCCCACAATAGTAATGGCAGCAGCCAGGTCCTTTGCAGAATGAAACGCATGTACAGTATGCAACATAGTCCCCGTCCCAAATTAATGGAGAAGCAAATAGAAGCCACGAAGGCATAAGTGTACCCGTCCAAGGAGTAAAGGATACGCATAAGACCGCGTTCGTCCCGCAATGCACTGTCAGTGTTTACACTCAGAGAAGGTGTACAGCCGCA